>NC_036857.1:19137535-19245595 GCF_002910315.2 Salvelinus sp. IW2-2015 | reverse complement strand
AGACGATGCTGTGCTGTAAGGAACAATATCCTCACTACATCATCCCAAGCAGCAGGAGCTTCTAAGCGACAGAGGCAGACCCCCAGCATGATCATAACTGGGTTTGAGAAGCTGGGTTTGGCTGCCAAGGTGGAGGGTTGGAGGGTGGGGTGCCGGACATCCGATGCAAAGGGGCACAATGCGGTCCGGGAGCGGGGCAGACAACACAGGTAGCAGCGCGCGGCTAAAAACGGCGCGAATGACCGGGGCGAGGTCAGAGCAGAGTGCACGTAGGGGTGCAAGGATCGAGCTCCGTGAAGCGTGTTGCCAGAGGGGCCGGCAAGCGGTACGAGGACGAATATCAAGGCGAGGCAGCGCGATGTACCGAACTGCCGCTGGAGGGGGGGGCGAGCGACGGACGCTAGTGGCACCGGAAAGAGGTGATACGAGACATCGCGGGAGTTATTGGGAACGGGATAACTTGAGAACGGCATCGGCGGTAGGAACGGGGGGAGAGGGCTGGGGAGGTCCGCAGAGAACGGGGGGGCTTGACATGTAGCTAACACTGTTAGTGATGAAACATTTTGAAATCCTCAGCCCTGTGGATGATGGCTGGAACAAGAGCTTATACGAATGCACCACATGGAAATTTATTGACCACACATAACAGAGATCACTAATACGCATCACCATTGTCCTGAGTCCATTGCCCAATGTTATTACCATTACAATATGAACCGATGAGCTCTGTCTAGAAACCTCTGATAAACTTCAGTCACTTTTTACATTTATTTTCTGTGCAGGGATATTCTTTGAACTTTGAATTTTGAGCCAAAACAGCAGGGATTGCACAAAAATGAGCTCTAGTGAGATCAAGTTGGAGAGATGCCCAAGGCTGTGGAGGTAGTGGTGGAATTAAAGGAAGACGGTATTGAAGTTTTGGGCATCAGTATTCTTGATGCAGGAGTTGGTTATTTGAAGCCAGTGTGACTCCCATTGTGCTTAGCCCTTTGTTTCTGGATAATTGTGTGAGCTGTGTATACTGCTCTTTATTTCTTTCTTCTCTCTCTCTCTCTGTCTCCTCTCCTCTTCTCGCTCTCACACTCTCTCTCTCACACATCTCCTCTCGTCTCTCACACTCTATCTCGTACTTCCGCTTTCTTTCTATCTCTCTCTTTTCTCTTGCTTCTCTCCTCTCTCTCCTCTCTCTCTTCTCTCTCTCTCTCCGTCTCTCTCTCTCTCTCTCTCGCTCTCTCTCTACTCTCTCTCACACTCTCTCTCTCTCCTCTCTCTCTCACACACCCTATCTCTCTTTCTATCTCTCTCTTCTAATCTCTCTCTTTTCTCTTGCTCTCTCTCTCTCTCTCTCTCTCTCTCTCTCTCTCTATCTCTCTCTCTCTCTCACACTCTCTCTCTCTCTCTCCACACTCTATCTTCTCTTCTATCTCTCTCTGCTTTCTATCTCTCTCTCTTCTATCTCTCTCTTTTCTCTTTGCTCTCTCGCTCACACTCTCTCTCTCTCACACTCTTATCTCTCTTGCTCTCTCTTTCTATCTCTCTCTCTCTCTCTCCACACACTCTCTCTCTCTCCTCTCTCCTCTCTCTCTCTCAACAACTCTCTCTCTCAACAACTCGATCTCTCTAGATGCACATACACAGACAATGGGAGTCCTCGTTGCCTCTTCAGAAAGTTGCAGGAAATACGAATCACTGATACATTCTGTTCAATATATTTAGTTGATTCCCTACTGTTCAATGTATTTTTTTATTTTGTTAAATTCCGATTTAATATCTGGATTTCGACCGCGTTCTTTGTATCGTAGATTTTATAGGGCCTTAAAATATCTGTTGTTTCAGCTATCATCCACAGGGCTGAGGATTGTTGAATGTTGTATCACTAACAGTGACAGGTACATGTAAAACCCCAGCTCTCAGAGCCGTGATGATCCATGCTGGGGGTCTGCCTCTACCACTTAGAGCTTCTGCTACTGTAAGATGAAGTATGATGATAGTGTTCCTTACAGCACAGCCTGTCTGGTATCTATAAAGCAATCGAGTGATGTGAGTCATGCCATCATCAGGCCTCCACATAAGATGTCAGTGTTCTACATTACACGGGGGGAGCTCTAATGAACTACACATCTCTACTGATCTGGAGGCAGATACTCAAGGATTGTACATGGCACTTTTGAAAATAGAATGTAGATGCGGGAAGAGAGGGAAGGGAAGGTGAGTGGGATGCCAGAGTGTTCACAAAGGGAGAGAGCGATGGAGAGAGAAACACACCAGGGGTGAAGATGGTGTCAGTAGAAAGAGAGAGAACGAGAGAAGAGAGAAGAAAAGAAAAGGGAGAGTCATTTGAAGAAGAGGAACTAAGAGGAACTCGAGATAGTGGAGAATAGTGACATTTAAAAAGAGGACATCTTGAGGGCCCTGGGAATGGACATACATTTACAAAGAACACAGAATGCACTCTACACACAGTCGTGTTTTTCTTTTATAGCCTAGTCTTGATTCTTTTAACAAGAAATATCTATTCGAATGTCAGTATCTATAAACACATATGTAGTCACTGCAGCTTTTAACCCCTGGATGAAAAATAGCATGAAAACAAGTTATGAGAGTGATGTGCAATGACGCGCTCTCCCTCCCTAGATGATAGCTGGCCTAGCAGATTCATTAACCTCTGCAGTTGCCCCCACAGACCCAGGCAGAGAGAGGCTCGTCGCTGAGCACAGCCTCTCCCTTTGATTCCTCACTTATCACTGGCAGGCCAGCCAGCTCCATCCACTCCACTGAAATAATTGCCTCTTCTTATGATGCTCGCTTAATATACTGTAAATAGCAGCGGTCAGGTTTCAAAGACACCTGTAAGCATCTTGAAGACACAGTAAACAGACAGTGACTAACTATCCAAAGGTCATCTGGCTGTTGGTTTGTTTATGCTGTGATGTAATGCATATAGCCCATTTTTAAATTAGTCTTTAGTGAACGTCTTTCGCTTTCGTTCTTATGAAGTGAAATTCTCTGTAGATATTTCTGTTTGTAATGAATAGTCTACATGGTTAGGCCTAGTAATTTTCCTGGAAAAAGGTATTGTAAATATTTTGGAGAACAGTGGAAGCTGGGTTAATTGAAATTAAAATATGATTAACCCTCGTTTGAGTCGTACAATTTCTCCATGAGCAATTTTGACACAAGACAGAGTTCGGATTTATGCAGCTGATTACAAAAAGTCAATAAAGTGACAATCTGAAAAACAGCTGTCAAACATGATCATACATGAACCTTGTGAAGCCTCTCTGTTCTCAGGACAAAGCTGAAGTCATTGGAGATTTAGGCCTACAGTATATAACACCACAATAAAATATGTTTAATGTATTTTACAGAGCTTAATAAAGCAGGATTTTGGGTCACAACCAGTAGTTACTATAACAAGCATAAAAGCTCTAAATGATTATGGCATGGGATGTTTAACATGATCTAGTGGAAATGCCAAGGCTTTATAATCCAGTCATCTGTATGCTACTTCCAACACATCTAACAGTCAAAATAGCATCATTCAGAATGATCACATAATAATTAAATGAGATTGTTCACTTCAGCGATTTACAGAATGGTGTTTATTGGTTATTGTTGTGCATACAAAGCATTTTTCTTGTTACAGCATTTGGGAGAAATTGGTAAGAATATCATCATTATCTAAATGTCTTAAAAACCAACACTGCAAAAACTCTCCAGTGGGAGAATGTGTTAAATACTCTGTCACTGTTTCATAGAATTTCTGGCTGAGCTAAAAGGACAGAAAAATATTCAACTAGGTTAAACACTGTACCAAATGAGTGATATTACTGTTGTACAAAAAATAAAGGTCACATGACAGACAAACACTGAGCCCCATGCTGAGCTGCCTGCATAACAATATGCAAGCAGTATCCTGTGAGACAGGGGGCCTTTGAGTCCATTGACGTATGCAACTAGTGACTCCTCCATGGCACTGTTTCCACTGTGTTTCATCCGTCACGAAGGAGAGCGATTAAATAGCCTCCCCACAACAATCAATGAATTCAGAGGCAAATACCTCACCTCAGAGATGGGACCATCAATAATCACAACAGTACTTCCTAGGGAAGCCATACAGTAGCTATCCAGAAGCTCTATCTGGACTCAGTAGACATGGATTCAAAATGCACTCATAACAATACATCCACACACAACAGCCTACACAGCCAGTTAAAGGTGTGAACTCCACTGAAACCCTTTGAACCTTCAAGTAAAAAAAGAAAGGAACATAGAAAACAAAAAAGAGCATATTTTTGCTCGTCCTCTTTAAATCTCCCCAGCCAGCTAGCTAGCCAGCAGCCATCCAAGCCAGCTCTCTGGGGCCAGATACAAATGGTGTGATGCAGCGCTACGAGAGACATCAGCATTTGGTATCTAATCTTCTCGCCTTCCTAATGCACCCAGGAGTCTCTCTCTCCAGCAGCTGAGACTGAGAGGAGAGCTGATAGCTCAGAGAGCCAGCCAGGGCCAGGATAAGAGAGCAGGAGAGGAGCTGGAAGTCTGCCCGACAGTGCTACTGAAATTGCCCGACAGTGCTACTGAAATTCACCTCCACTTAAATCGGCTTCTCCTCCTCAGGCGTTCCTAAGGAGATGCTCATGGGGCAACCTGACACCAAAAATAAGAAATAAACAGGGCCTTTTTGGAGAACATGTAGTCAGGGATTTAACAAAACAGCCATGCTGTCTTTTTTTCATCTCCCTTCACTTGTGGTGACTTTGATGAATGATGTAACTCACTGCTTATGTTTAGCGCTCATCTGAAATAAACTGAATCAGACAGAAGCAAGCTGGCCGGCCCACTGTGGACTGCAAGTCGGAAGTCCTATATAGACAGGAAAGACTTGGAAAATTCTGTGTTATCTAATACAATAGCAAAAGGTGATTTGCTGTTTCCTTTTTTTTTTCTTTTTTTGATTTTTACCCCCTTTTTATCCCCAATTTCYTGGTATCCAATTGTTAGTAGTTACTATCTTGTCTCATCGCTACAACTCTCGTACGGGCTCGGGAGAGACGAAGGTCGAAAGCCATGCGTCCTCCGAAACACAACCCAACCAAGCCGCACTGCTTCTTAACACAGCGCGCATCCAACCCAGAAGCCAGCCGCACCAATGTGTCGGAGGAAACATTCCAAAAGGTAAACACAAGATCGGGAGCGATTTTGTCAAATTGTTACTTTTGTTACATGTTTGCAACCTGATAATTAACATGATTAATCAATATAAATTAAAAGTGCACTGAAAACCTGGATTCTCACTTRATCCATTGCACAGTTGTTCTTATTACGCAATCCTAGCTTACCATGAACTCCATGTTTGATGAGCTAGCCTATTTAATGACTGCTACACAGGAGGCTGGTGAGTGGAGGACGGCTCAAAATAATCACTGGAATAGAGTGAATGGAGTGATACCAAAATATTAAGTGGTATTAAATACCATTCTATTCATTCCGTTCCAGCCATTATGAGCCCGTCCTCCCCAATTAAGGTGCCACCAGCCACCTATGGCTGAATACCAATCAATATCCTTCACATAAGAACAGAAAACCAGATAAATATAATATGCCCGTCCCACTTTCTCAAACCACCCATTTAATCCATTTAAAATAAAACACTTCTGAGAACTCTGAGACTGTCTCTTTTTCATTGAAAAGTACAGAACACCAGCTTTCAACAGTCTCTCTCAATGCCACATCAGTGGAGCCTGTGACAGCATGACTGTAGAGAGAGAGCAGCAATGACTTTGACGTGCCATATTAAAAAGAAAAACAGCCATGAAAAGTGTCACATTTGATAGGCCGCAACACATCAACCGTCTGCAGAAAAGTCCCCAGACATCCAGATAGGGTAACAACACCCTCAACAAAAAAAACATAAGCTAATTTCTTTGGCCACTAATCAAAAGTGACTCTGTGAATACGATGGCCTGATAATAATTTATCTGCAGTAGAATGTATCATCTCTTGTAGCTAAATGTATTGTCCTTCTAAATGTTATCCTCCAGGCCGTCAACTGAAGTGATGACTTCAATCACATCTAACTGGGGACAAAAGCTTGCTATTAACTATCCATCATTGTAACCAACACTACTAATACATCAGTGTACTCAGATGGCTGAATGTCATGGTATTGCATAATTGTGTATATGATAGCCAGATGACGATCTAATTAGCAACATCTCTTTTTGCTATATTTGTGAACATATCATTGTAATAGGCCCGCCGTCCTTGGCCAAAGCACCAATCTAACAGCAAAGTAACTGGATAGAGACAGAACCATTGCTGAAGGGAGCATTAGCTCTGAGCAGGAGGTGTGTGCAGTCAAGCAATACAAAACCACAGAAAAATGTAATTTACCATTCTACATTACTGATAGGTGCAAGCTATCCAGCCCACTAGCCTTTTGAAATACCAAGTAGCCCTTAAAATATTACTGGCAGCAATTAGAGGGACGGGTAAAAGACACAAACATTGAATATGAAAGACAGACAGGAGCTAATGGTTGGGTTTTAAACAATCCTGTGAATAACATGCAACATGCATGCAGATATCAATTCCCTGTTGTCAAATTGCCTTTCGTACTAAATTTCTCTCAGTTATTCCAAGCTTTCTACACTTGCTTATTGTGTAAAACACAACATTGTAGATCATTAAAACCAAGAAAATACCATGGAACACACTATAAATACAAAGAGAAACAGAAAAAGTGAGTCTCCTGTGTATTACCATCACCCCCTCTGGCTGAGCCAGCCCATTCCCAGAATGAGATGATTGAACAGTGCTGCTGGGTCTCCATTCACCCACTGTGTGTGAACCAGCCGCTCCACAGCAGCATAATTAGGGCTGGTCACTGGCGAGAAAGAGAAACGGTATAATGGATGTCCCTGTCTCAACATGGCCCCAGGCCAGCCTTCTAATTGAGCCAGGCCTCTGATATGGTAGACGGGATCATGATGGCTAGTTAACGTTGTATTTCCACACTGATAACATTGTTTTTCAACGCACTGTGTAGGCTACCAGATTGAATAATACTGCTAACTAGCCCACATGCGTTCAGTAGCAACATACTGTAAGCCTATTGAAAAGCAGTAACATAAATATGTTTTTACTGGTGTGACCAAAATCTATCTCGTGTTTACAAAATAATCAAATGAATCTGCCTGATTACAACAACAAAAAAGTATAATCATAACTGGTAGACAAAGTTGTTTTTCTCCAAGCCCTTGAATGTTGTGTAATGCTGATAATGGGAGTAATAATTTGTTGGTGCCCATCAGCAATGTGACACTGATGTCAATCCATATTAGTCATCAAGGTTGCACAAAGTAGTTGCCGTGGMGAAGTTTCTAACTCAGTGCATATGTCTGTTATTAACTGATCAGTTCCGACCTAATACTGACAAAAAGTATAATACCTCTTCGTTTTCAAGGACAAGCCACATGTAAAGAAAAAACATAAATTAAAAAGGTTTTATTCTTTTTAGCATGTGGCCTGTTCTTAAAAACAAAGAGGTATTATACTTCAAACATTTACTCAAGCTGCTGTCTTCATTGGTTCGTTTCGGGACACCCATGGGGGCATGCAAGCTATTTGGAGAAGCAAATCTCAGTTCGACTCCACTAAAGCAAATCAACATGACTCCACTACTCACGCTGACTGCCAACATATGAGCCCTGCCAAGTCCTCTCCAGGAGGTCTGCGATAGCCACCACAGCAGTCATGTGTCTAATGTGAGATAAGCTTGCTCACTCTTCCAACCAGAGCCCAGAAGGATCCCTCAATCCAGTCGTCTTATGATCAAGGCTGGAGGAAATATAGAGGAAATATGGTTTGTTCTCTGTGGGGAGAGCCAGGGAGAATTGGTGACTCCCAGAGACACTGGCATGAAAGGGACAGAGACTGTGACTCTGTATTGCCAGTCAAAAGGCACATATTTTCTTCTCCAAAGTGCTCTGGGGATATGTTTGGCCAGAGACATAAGGACATGAAAGGGAAATGACAAGGAAAAGACTTGTTCACTTTGAAGCGCTTACACTCCACAAGAGCCATCAGAACTGAATACACAGATAGAAAACACATTGCATGACTGCTGGCTGACCCTACAGTTTGTAATGGGCTGCGTTTGAAGAGAGAGGAAAAGGAAATGGAGAGAAAGAAAGAGTGAGAAATGGTAAGGAGGTTGTATCAGGAGGCCTGCAATAAGTGCCCTGTCCATTCAATGCAGGTCTGAAGCCTAGTGGTTAAGAGCGTGGGCCAGTAAACGAAAGGTTGCTGGTTCGAATCCCTGACCCTACTAAGTGAAACATCTGTTGATGTGCTCTTGAGCAAGGCACTTAACCATAAACGCTCCTGTAAGTTGCTCTGAAAAAGAGTGTCTGCTAAATGACAAAAAATCTAATGTAAATGGTACTTTATGCTACTGGAACCTTTTGGTCAACAGTGCTTCCCTGCATTACCCACTGCTAGGAGAAATCAAAAATAGTTCAATGGTTTGCTTCATATATGGCCCTCAAAAAGCTTCTATACAACTGCAAAGCATATTTTTTTGTAGTGTAGTTCCAGGCTCATCTAAACATCTAACATATATTACACCCACTCATAAAATAGGGAGTGGAGAGGAAGTGTGCCATTCAGAGCAGCTTATCTTGCCTGGTCTCAGGGTAATCTAGTCTGGTTAAGGCCTTAGTACCCTTCCCACCAGAGGGACATCTGTCCCAAGATGATTCCTCCTGGCTGAGCATGGTAGGGAGAGGAGCTGCTGCCAGCCCAGCCAGGATCCCACCACTGAGAGCAGGCCAGAGACCAGCCTGTCAGCCTCTCCTGCTCAGCGTGAGCCTGGCTTAATGAATAGTCAACAGAAACTGCTAAGGCTGAAGCAGGAGTGACTGTAGGCCTAGAGCAGAGAGCAGAGAGAGGACATGGACGTTAGGTGGATGTTTGTTATATAGCGGCCCATACTATTGTTGAAAAGAAAATTTGAAAAATT
Organism: Salvelinus sp. IW2-2015; assembly: GCF_002910315.2. Taxonomy (NCBI): domain Eukaryota; kingdom Metazoa; phylum Chordata; class Actinopteri; order Salmoniformes; family Salmonidae; genus Salvelinus; species Salvelinus sp. IW2-2015. The sequence continues at coordinate 19,236,570 of NC_036857.1, read as the reverse complement.
TGCCTTGACATGTCATATTTTATTCAATAACCTATCGGTTTAAATAATATTACCGGTATATTCATAATCTGTACACTGTTGGCTCTCAGTGTCTCAGTCTCTATGTGGGAGTTGCAGGATCTGGTTGTTTTCTCTCCTCTTTAGCACTTAATTGATTAATTAATGTCATTTGATTGGCTAGATACAGTGCATTCGGAAAGTTTTCAGACCCCTTGACTTTTTCCAAAATTTGTTACGTTACAGCCTTGTTCTAAAATGGAATAAATTGTTTTTTCCCTCATCAATCTACACACAATACCCCATAATGACAAAGCAAAAACAGGTTTTTAAGAAATGTTTGAAAATTTATAAAATAAAATAAAAATGAAATATCACATTTACATAATTATTCAGACTCTTTACTCAGTACTTTGTTGAAGCACCTTTGGCAGCGATTACAGCCTAGTGTCCTCTTGGGTATGACGCTACAAGCTTGGCACACCTGTATTTGGGGAGTTTCTCCCATTCTTCTCTGCAGATCATCTCAAGCTCTGTCAGGTTAGATGGGGAGCGTCGCTGCACAGCTATTTTAAGGTCTCTTTAGAGATGTTCAATCGGGTTCAAGTCCGGCTCTGGCTGGGCCACTCAAGGACATTCAGACTTGTCCCGAAGCCATTCCTGCGTTGTCTTGGCTGTGTGCTTAGGGTTGTTGTCCTGTTGGAAGGTGAACATTCGCCTCAGTCTGAGGTCCTGAGCACTCTGGAGCAGGTTTTCATCAAGATTTCTCTGTACTTTCCCTCGATCCTGACTAGTCTCCCAGTCCCTGCCGCTGAAAAACATCCCCACAGCATGATGCTGCCACCACCACCATGCTTCACCGTAGGTTTCCTCCAGACATGACGCTTGGCATTCAGGCCAAAGAGTTCAATCTTGATTTCATCAGACCAGATAATCTTGTTTCTCATGGTCTGAGAATCCTTTAGGTGCTTTTTGGCAAACTCCATGCGAGCTGTCATGTGCCTTTTACTGAGGAGTGGCTTCTGTCTGGCCACTCTACCATAAAGGCCTGATTTGTTGAGTGCTGCAGAGATTGTTGTCCTACTGGAAGCTTCTCCCATCTCCACAGAGGAACTCTGGAGCTCCCACCGGGTTCTTGGTCTCCTCCCTGAGCAAGGCCCTTCTCCCCCGATTGCTCAGTTTGGCCGGGCGGTGGTTCCAAACTTCTTGCATTTAAGTATAATGGAGGCCATTGTGTTCTTGGGGACCTTCAACGCGGCAGAAATGTTATGGTACCCTTCCCCAGATCTGTGCCTCGACACAATCCGGTCTCGGAGCTTATGGACAATTCCTTCATCCTCATGGCTTGGTTTTTGCTCTGACATTCACTGTCAACTTTGGGACCTGATATAGACAGGTGTGTGCCTTTCCAAATCGTGTCCAATCAATTTAATTTACCACAGGAGGGCTCCAATCAAGTTGTAGAAACATCTCAAGGATGATCAATGGAAACAGGATGTACCTGAGCTCAATTTTGAGTCTCATAGCAAAGGGTCTGAATACTTATGTCAATAAGGTATTTCTGTTTTTTATTTACAAAAATGTCTAAAAATTTTTTTTTTCGCTTTGTCATTATGGGCTATTGTGTGTAGATTGATGAGGATTTTTTAAATTTAATCCATTTTAGAATAAGGCTGTAACATAACAAAATGTGGAAAATGTCAAGGGCTCTGAATACTTTCTGAACGCACTGTAAAAATCCCTCTGCATAACAGTTGGTGATGCATTCAGAAAATCTGTAGTGAATTACAAATAATGGATAATGTCAACCGACATAATGACTGCAGGGACATTATATTATAATATTTAGCCCACCTTGTAGCCTTTCAGGGCCAGTTTACCCGCTCTATGCTATCCCTGTTGCCACTAATTTAGGTCAGAAGCAGTGGGAGATTCATGCATCTGTAGAGGTGATGGCAAGCGGTGGATGGACACAGTTGGCTGTCTGTAACAGTGTGACCTGCATGTCAGCCTGGTCTGTCTGGTTCTAGCCCACTGGCAAGAGGTTTACCCACACACCCTGGAGGAGCAGGTAATGAGGGTTCACACCCTGATACAAATGTCCGTTTTTTTTTTTTTTACACATTAATTTTGGACACCAAGGTGCTTCCCATTTTCAAACTGGTTTACTCGGATAAAGTTTTATCAGGGCAACATATTCCCCGTCTTAAGCTTTTCCATGGTGGACTAACGAGGCCTGGTGAGGCAATGTTCCTCCTCTGCAGTTTTCCTCCTCTGCTTCTCCTTAGATTAAAAGTTAATGAGTCATCAGAGAGATCTCATTTCCGTCACTGATCACACAACCCAACATCACACTCTACTTCACACAACCCAACCACAGAAATGATACCATGCATGTTATCATACTACTACTATCATCTGCTAGTAATACCAGTGGGCATAATAGTGATGTTAGTGCTGGCAGAAGTAAGAATCTGATGTTACACTTTGTTCCGGGGTATCATCAGTATCTTGCTCAAGGGCATGGAGGCACTTAGCCTCACACGCAATCTTCTCTTCTCAACAGTCCATTTTTCTACACTTGCCAAACTTCTGCCCACACATCTGCTGAGCTGACAACCAAGCAGCTGGAATCTCAAACAGATGATGATGAACCCAGACAATACATGTTTATCTGAGTGATGCAACTAACTGTAAAATAGACTGCAGGAAGCCAGGGAGAATGTTGGTGCATCATAAGAGAGGATGTGTCTCTAGTAGAGATGTTTTAGTCCTCCAGTTAGTAACAGAATTTTTACCATTGTAGCCTATTATTGGACTACCCACTGCTTACATGGCACTTGTTATCCACTACATTCTGAAAAAGATGAGTATTGTGTCAGAATATAGGCTTGATGTATTCAATTACCACCTGCAGTGGTTCTTTCAACAGTTAATTTTCAGAAGCTGATCATTACATGGTTGTAACTATACAATTACGAGATCAAAATCAAAGCAACCCAGCTGACATAGTTTAGTTGAAACAAATAGATAGCTTCCACACACATATATTTGGATAAATATAATACAGTTGATTGAGATGAACATGACATTTTCAATAACAATATGTCATTCATCAATGTGGAGAGTTGCACCCTCACGAGGTATTTTCATCATAATATGTCTGCCCCCACTATTGCTCTGCTATGACGTAAATAGGATTGTCAGTGTGCTAAGTATTAACTTTTATTTCACAGAAAACGGTATCTACAGATTTGTACATAAACAAATAAAAAAAAGTTAAATAACAGTGCATATAGAACATGAATTAGCTGCAGGCGCTTGACTACCGGTAATATTAATGTGCAAAATAAATCCCTCATCCTTCTACCTCAGGTGTTCCCTTTATAAAGAAAAACACCTTTGCATCAGTTGCCTCCACCCTGATCGTAGGCTACTCTCCCTCTATACCCGCAGTATCTTCCTGGTGTTTACTGTCAGTTGTTCCTTTCTGCATGTTGCACACGAATATCATTAGAATTGAACCAAATAAAACATTAGGACAGAAACGTACCGTTCCCGGAGATGTGGTTCTCTACCTCTGCATGTCCACCTTGCCTTGTGGAAGCACAAAGTTGGATGTAGAGTCCCATGTAATGTAAAGTCCCTACTATTACCCCAAAGGCTCCCATCTCTTTTGTTTGAGATTCCGTATTCTTTGCCACTCTCTCACATTAGGTGTACTAAGTTTACAAGATAAAATCCAGGCAACGTGTTGTGTAGATAGACCCGGATTTTAAACAAAAGCGCAGATCGCAGATATGAAGCGGTTTGATGGTGCAGCCACCCTCTAGTGCAAGTCGCTGATACCTCGCTTCAGCTCCGTCGGCTCTGGATGCGGCGGAGGGAGATTTCTCCTCACACACAGAAAGGGGAGTGAGTGCCTTGCAATGGGGAATATCAATTAGGCGGAATGATCTGAGCGAGTTATTTATTCATTAAACTTTTACAAGACGGTCATTCTTAAAGCTGTAGGACCATCCATCTTTGACAAACTATATCTATCTGTCTGCATTTATAGCATAGAAAAACAAAAACTAATTAAGACAACTGATGCAAAACATAAATTAATATGTTCAATTAACCTTGGTAGGACATCAACAGGTGGAGAATTTATGAATGTCTTTGCCTACATCAGTCACATGTTGCTAATCACGATTCCAATAACTGGAGTTTTCTTTATTGGCTAAGTGTCCAAAAAATTGCTATCATTGGTGCAACTAGGCTTTGAGTGTCAATCAATTTTGGAAGTCTGCATGCTGTTTGGTTTTGCACTGATATGATCAACCTAAAGCCATATGATAGAGTGACATAAACATCTGATCACCACTTCAGCTATAATCCCACATTCGATGCGCCTGTAAAAGTAATGCATGGTTAATGTATTCAGCTCCACATGACAGTTAAGATAGAATTTGAGAAAGAGGTATATTGAGGACAATTCATAGCTTTAGGGGAAAATATGTTCCTGATCGTAATGCCTAACATAGGCTATTGTCTCCGGTCTGGTCGTAAAAGCACACAGACGCATCACAGCCATTTCAGGGACCAATGACACAGCACTGCACAATCAGCCCCATGGACAGTGCCAAACTGACAGGATGCGCTCTTCGCCCTGGATGCACACAGCACATACAGTGGACAGACTGTGGGATATACAGTGCCTTAAGAAAGTATTAATACCCCTCGACTTATTCCACATTTTGTTGTGTTACAGCCCGAATTCGAAATTGATTAAAAATCATGTTTTCCCTCAGCCATCTACACACAATACCCATAATTACAAAGTGGAAACATGCTTTTTGGATTATTTTGCAAATTGATTGACAATTAAATACAGAAATATCTCATGTACATAAGTATTCACACTCCTGAGTCAATACTTTGTAGAAGCACCTTTGGCAGTGATTACAGCTGTTTTCCACACCTGGATTGTTCAAAATTTGCCCATTATTCTTTTCAGAATTCTTCAAGCTTTGTCAAATTGGTTGTTGGTCATTGCTAGACAACCATTTTCAGGTCTTGCCATAGATTTTCAAGTAGATTTAAGTCAAACTGTAATTTGGCCAGTCAGGAACATTCACTGTCTTCCTGGTAAGCAACTCCAGTGTAGATTTGGTATTATGTTTTAGGTTATTGTCCTGATGAAAGGTGAATTCATCTCCCAGTGTTTGGTGGAAAGCAGACTGACCAGGTTTTCCTCTAGGATTTTGCCTGTACTTAGCTCCATTCTGTTTCTTCTTTTTATCCTGAAAAACTCCCCAGTCCTTAATGATTACAAGCATACTCATAACATGACGCAGCCACCACTATGCCTGAAAATATGGAGAGAGGTAATCAGTAATGTGTTGTATTGGATTTGTCCCAAACATTAGACTTTGTATTCAGGAGAAAAAGCTTATTGCATTGCCACATATTTTTGCAGTATTAATATAGTGCCTGGTTGGAAATGGGATGCATGTTTTGGAATATTTTAATTCTGTTCAGGCTTCCTTCTTTTTGCTCAGTGAATTAGGTTAGTGTTGTTTAAGTTTTCTCCTATCACAGTCATTAAACTAACTGTTTTAAGTCACCATTGGCTTCATGGTGAAATCCCTGAGTGGTTTCCTTCCTCTCCGACAACTGAGTTAGGAAGGACACCTGTATCTTTGTAGTGACTGGATGTATTGATACACCATCCAAAGTGTAATTAATAACTTCACCATGCTCAAATGGATATTCAATGTCTGTTTTATTTTTATTTGTTACCCCTCTACCAATAGGTGCTCTTCCTTGCGAGGCAATGGAAAACCTCCCTGGTCTTTGTGGTTGAATCTGTGTTTGAAATTCACTGCTCGACTGAGGTACCTTACAGATAATTGTATGTGTGGGATACAGAGATGAGGTAGTCATTCAAAAATAATGTTAACCACTATTACTTTACATAGGTCCACGCAACTTATTCTATGACTTGTTAAGCACATTTTTACTCTGAACTTATTTAGGCTAGCCTAAACAAAATTATTGAATACTTGACTCAAGACATGTCAGCTTCAAATTTTTTATTAATTTGTAAAATTGTCAAAAAACATAATTCCACGTTGACATTATGGGGTATTGTGTGTAGGCCAGTGACCCAAAATAGGCCAGTAACCCATAATCACCACAATTATCTTCTTCACAGAATTAATAACCACATAATTAATAATTCACTCTGTTGCAGCCACACATGTACTCTCATATTTACTAACTTAAATGTCGTGTTTAGAGATGGATAAATGTGATGATAAGTTACATCTATTTTGTTTTATGAGCTGTTGAAGGAAAACAGGCTAGAACAAACATTTTCAGAATTGAAGAGCACTACTAACAGAATCCAATTAGGAAGATCATGTGGCTAATAATGGTCATTCACAGTGACCACTGCATGAGATATATCATTACAACCTTCATGGTAAAGGAGCTAAGGGCCTGATATTAAATCTTCCACCAGAAACAAATTATTCAATAACATTGAAATTGCAGTTTGTCTTCCCACTTACACCATGTACACTGCAAGGAACCAAGGAGAAAAATCACAGCACACGGTGTTCAATTCAATCACTTGGAAAATACAATTATTCTACTTCCTCTCAGCTGTGAAATTGCTGTACAACCACTGTTAACATGGTGGTGTCATAATCACTGATAAGAGATGCGTGGGGTACCTTCCTGCCAATACAATATGCAAATGACAATTCTCTCGTTATAAGCGATATTAGAGCGCAGCTTGCAGAGCAGCTGTTACGCTGTTGGAGAACGGCCTCCTTTGCCTCATCCCTGCCGCGACGACGCCACTGCAACGTGAGACATGAATGATTGGCATGGCAAGATTGCTCCCACATGTTCTCGATAAGCATTGCTATGGTGATGATGTCATTGAGTCTCTGCTCGAGCCTGGGCCGGTGGCTCGCACTCATTTGCATGTTAAGTTTGATGCTGTGACAGAGCATCAATAAAAATGCACTCCCTCATGACACCCTTGAAGGCATATGGTCTCTTCTAATGCATCACACATACAAACACAAAAAAATGCAGGATTCATTGAAACTACTTTACGATTCTAGTTACCAAGGAGATCACCATCCGCGGGGACACAGCCCGAACGCTCACCTCCCCACAATTCCCAACCAACGCGTCTCCGGTACTCCAGCCCTCTATTCATTTGAATGTGTTGACAGTTGGAGAAATTGCTTGAGCTGCGCTGAGAATTCGAAAAGTATGAAAGCCAACGGTCCAATATTCTAGAACACTGTTGTGCGTACCCGTACACGTTTTGGACTATGATAACCCGTTTAGACTGAACGTCTGCGAGCAATATGAAGCATTCAATTTCTAAAACAACTGAATATTAAATTATGTCAATATCTGCGGTGAGCAAAGTGGCAACAGGGCCATGAGGCATAAATATAAACAAAAGTAAACAAAGGCATGGCACAGAAAGCTGCACTATTTAATGTTCCAAGTCATCTGATTGTATCTCAATATCAAATGATTTCTGTTAAACAACTAAGTACCTTACTGTGATTGTTTTCAATTAAAATTGTCAAAAATAAGTCAAAATTGCTTCTTAGCTAAATGCAATTTCTCAAAGAAGAATTTTGATAGGACTGGGAGTGGTCTGAGAGGGGTCTAATGGGAGGGATGTGTAATCTGTAAAGAACTGTTATCCCTTACAAAAATATGTTTTTTTCCCAACAAACTTCCTGCCAGTTTGTGGCAAATTTGATGCAAACTAAATAGTATACCACAATGTTCCCAGAAGTTTGCAAATGCTTGCCACTAGTGGTGAAACTGAGGCAAACCTTTGGCAACAATAATATTTATTGCCACTAGTGGCAAACAGTTCACCAGAGGTTAGTGGCCAACAGTTCACAATGCAGATAGCCCGGTTAGCCAATGTGCAGGGACACTGGTTGGTCGGGCCAATTGAGGTAGTATGTACATGAATGTATAGGTAAAGTGACTATGCATAAACGATAAACAGAGAGTAGCAGCAGCGTAAAAGACGGGTGGGGGGGGGGCACACAATGCAATAGTCCGGGTAGCCATTTGATTACCTGTTCAGGAGTCTTATGGCTTGGGGGTAAAAACTGTTGAGAAGCCTTTTTGTCCTAGACTTGGCACTCCGGTACCACTTGCCATGCGGTAGTAGAAAGAGCAGTCTATGAATGCGGTGGCTGGGGTCTTTGACAATTTTTAGGGCCTTACTCTGACACCGCCTGGTGTAGAACTCCTGGATGGCAGGCAGCTTAGCGCCAGTGATGTACTGGGCCGTACGCACTACCCTCTGTAGTGCCTTGCGGTCGGAGGCAGAGCAATTGCCGTACCAGGTAGTGATGCAACCAGTCAGGATGCTCTCGATGTTGCAGCTGTAGAACCTTTTGACGATCTCAGGACCCATGCCAAATCTTTTTAGTTTCCTGAGGGGGAATATGCTTTGTTGTCTTGGTGTGTTTGGACCATTCTAGTTTGTCGGTGATGTGGACACCAAGGAACTTGAAGCTCTCAATCTGCTCCACTACAACCCCGTCGATGAGAATGGGGGCGTGCTCGGTGCTCCTTTTCCTGTAGTCCACAATCATCTCCTTAGTCTTGGTTACGTTGAGGGATAGGTTGTTATCCTGGCACCACCCGGCCAGGTCTATGACCTCCTCCCTGTAGGCTGTCTCATCATTGTCGGTGATCAGGCCTACCACTGTTGTGTCATCGGCAAACTTAATGGTGTTGGAGTCGTGCTTGCCCATGAAGTCGTGGGTGAACAGGGAGTACAGGAGGGGACTGAGCATGCACCCCTGGGGCGCTCCAGTGTTGAGGATCAGCGTGGCAGATGTGAACGCTGAGCTTTGGTCAATGAATAGCATTCTCACATAGGTGTTCCTTTTGTCCAGGTGGGAAAGGGCAGTGTGGAGTGCAATAGAGATTGCATAATCTGTGGATCTGTTTGGGCGGTATGAAAATTGGAGTGGGTCTAGGGTTTCTGGGATAATGGTGTTGATGTGAGCCCTTACCAGCCTTTCAAAACACTTCATGGCTACGGACGTGAGTGCTACGGGTCTGTAGACATTTAGGCAGGTTGCCTTCGTGTTCTTGGGGACAGGGACTATGGTGGTCTGCTTGAAACATGTTGGTATTATAGACTCAATCAGGGACATGTTGAAAATGTCAGTGAAGACGCCTGCCAGTTGGTCAGGACATGCCCGGAGCACACGTCCTGGTAATCCGTCTGGCCCCGCAGCCTTGTGAATGTTGACCTGTTTAAAGGTCTTACTCACATCGGCTACGAGAGAGTGATCACACAGTCGTCCGGAACAGCTGATGCTCTCATGCATGCCTCAGTGCTGCTTGCCTCGAAGCGAGCATAGAAGTGATTTAGCTCGTCTGGTAGGCTTGTGTCACTGGGAAGCTCGCGGCTGTGCTTCCCTTTGTAGTCTAATAGTTTGCAAGCACTGCCACATAAGATGAGCGTCGGAGCCGGTGTAGTACGATTCAATCTTAGCCCTGTATTGACGCTTTGCCTGTTTGGTGGTTCGTCAGAGGGCATAGCGAGATTTCTTATAAGCTTCCGGGTTAGAGTCCCGCACCTTGAAAGCGGCAGCTCTACCCTTTAGCTCAGTGCGAGTGTTGCCTGTAATCCATGGCTTCTGGTTGGGCTATGTACGTACAGTCACTGTGGGGACAACGTCCTCGATGCACTTATTGATAAAGCCAGTGACTGATGTGGTGTACTCCTCAATGCCATCGGAAGAATCCCAGAACATGTTTCAGTCTGTGATAGCAAAACAGTCCTGTAGTTTAGCATCTGCTTCATCTGACCACTTTTTTATAGACCGAGTCACTGGTGCTTCCCGCTTTAATTTTTGCTTGTACGCAGGAATCAGGAGGATAGAATTGTGGTCGGATTTACCAAATGGAGGGCGAGGGAGAGCTTTGTATGCGTCTCTGTGTGTGGAGTATAGGTGATCTAGAATTTTTTTCTCTCTTGTTGCACATTTAACATGTTGATCGAAAATAGGCAGAACTGATTTAAGGTTCCCTGCATTAAAGTCTCCGGCCACTAGGAGCACCACCTCTGGGTGAGTGGTTTCCTGTTTGCTTATACAGCTGACTGAGTGCGGTCTTAGTGCCAGCATCCGTCTGTGGTGGTAAATAAACAGCCACGAAAAGTATAGCTGAAAACTCTCTAGGCAAGTAGTGTGGTCTGCAATTTATCACAAGATACTCTACTTCAGGCGAGCAAAATCTAGACTTCCTTAGATTTCGTGCACCAGCTGTTTACAAATATGCAGACCACCCCCCCTCGTCTTACCGGAGTGTGCTGTTCTATCTTGCCGGTGCAGCGTATATCCCACTAGCTGAATATCCATGTCATCATTCAGCCACGATTCCGTGAAACATAAGATATTACAGATTGTATCTCATCTAATTTATTGTCCAATAATTGCACGTTGGCGAGTAATATTGACGGTAACGGCAGCTTTCCCACTCGCCTTCTGCGGATCCTAACCTGGCACCCCGCTCTGTGTCCTGTGTATCTGCGTCTCTTTCTTTTGCAAATAACTGGGATGTTGGCCTTGTCGGGTGTTCGGAGAATGTCCTGCTTGTTGAAGAAAAAATCTTAGTCTAATCCGAGGTGAGTGATGGCTGTCCTGATATCCAGAAGCTATTTTTTTGCCGTAAGATACGGTTGCAGAAACATTATGTACAAAATAAGTAACAAATAATGCGAAAATAAACACATAATAGCACAATTGGTTGGGCACCCGTAAAACTGCTGCCATCTAAAAAAAAATATGTGGCAACGGTTTACCAGAAGTTGACAACACAAGGATTCTCACTAATTCCATTGCTCATGAATAAACCAGAGCCCACATCACAGAATCTGCTTTCCAAGCACATTTCAGGTTGTACTAAGATCTGCGAATAAAGCCTACCCGCCCCATTCCATTGGGATTGCCAAGGAAGTCATATGAACAGACATGGTGCAGTATGATACCAGCACCTTTATGTCATCCTGGGGATCCCAGGCATCAGACCACATTACCACTATCTGTAGGGTGTCACGCTGTGATTTCACAACCCAACTGCGGCAGTTCTTCTGTGTAGAGGAGGCATACTGTATATTCAGACATCCTCCCATTAAATATGTATACTTGAGATATAAATACCATTCTAGTCTTACCAGATGATGACAAAAGGCCTGAGTAGTTGTCTATGCTTCTTTTAGGTTGTGCGTCATCATGGCCTACACGGTCTTCCCTCAACCTCTCTTACTGCTAACACAACCCTGCCAACAGCAACAAAGTGGGAAATAATTACACATAATTCACCTGCACAGAAAACAATGTGACAGCAATTTATTTTATTACTTAAGCATTTCTATCTCAAAAGAAGAATGGAAATGAGGTGCAAATGGGGGTTTAAAATTACAAAAACAATCTTAACAGGATGGGATTTTATTACAAAATACACAAATCAAACAACACAAACATGTGAGTCTGAGTTGCAGCTTAAGATTTCACATCTTTGTTATTATATTTTGAGTCACTATAGTCCAGCACACAGAGAGCGCAGTCAATACAGCTTCTCTGCACCTGCTGGACACTGGTATCTTCTGTCTGTGAGTGTGTGGAGACCCTCTGTCCTGGTCAGGTACTCCTCCCAGGGATTGGTTAGGGTTAGAAGTTCTCCAGCAGGTCCATAATCCTCTTCTGCTCACTCTCTTTGAACTCCTCACTCTTCCCGTCCCCAATGTTTTCAGCATACTCTGAAAAAGACAAATCCCTAAGTTTAGTTTGGCTGACTATGAGCTTTTCACGCGGTCTTCTTTTGAATCAAACCACTCCATGGGCATGGTTCCTGTAATCCACACAAATCAAAGGAATGGGAATTGAAACCTAGGAGGATGTTCCTGAATGACAATTACATAACCGCTCTTTTCCTCTCTCTCACGCCCACACAAGAATACATGCATGAACACTGAACACACCCAGTTTTCCCATACGCGTGTTAAATAACCCATGGCTTAGTGCCGAGGCCAGAATACAAAAAAGGAGAGATATAGAAAAGGCTGCAGTCTGCAACCTAAAAATCTAGGATATACATTTTTCTAAAACTTAATCTCCAACCCTATGTTCTAGCCTGTAGATCCAGTGTTGCGCTCTAGCAGTGCAGTATGTTTATTCCTATATCCCCTGACTTACACCTTGTCTCTCAAGGGTACATACTTCAGCCTATATTCTCTGCCAACTCACACTAGACTCTTCTTTAACTGAGGCAAACTCGCTGTGGAACGCCAGGCAGTCACACAGGCGTAGCCTCTGAAAGCAGCAGTCTATTTGTGAGTCTAATGTGGAGGGGAGTGTGCTGTCAGAAGCCCAGCGCAGGTAGCCCCTCTTGCAGGATTACCAGTAAAGCCTGTGGACCCTTGAGAGAGGAGATCAAAAACAAAGTTTCTCTTTTAAATGCCAGAGAATAAAAGAGTTTCTGACAATGGCCTGAGGCAAGGGGAAAACCATGCCTTCAACAGACTGCTGGGGTGAATCATAAGGAGTTCACACAGAGGATTCATCTCCTCATGAGATTCAATAACCATGACCATGAGCAGAAATTCAAGAGACTCACACACTTTCTAACACAGAGCGCTCTGAATCTCATACTCATGATGACTGATAGTAAAACTATACACAGTGGTATTAAGCACTAACAAAAAACAAGACTCCAAATATTTTCTTGAAGTCCTATATTCTACATCATACCCTGCTCATTCAGCCCGAATGTGTGAGAGCCAGCAGGGTTCCACAAATGACCCACACAATCCCAATATCCCCTAGAACAAGCCTCAAGACAGGCCCACTCTCCAAAATCATGGGCTGGCATTCTAAGGCGCTCTTCCTGTCACTGTGTCGACCAGGAATATGGCGTGACAAACGCTGCTACCATTTGCTGGGTCACCGACTAGGGCTTCCTGCTCGATCGCAAATGTTGAACTTAATTTTCGAGCCAGTCTCACTGTCGACAAGTAGGTTAATCATTAAGGATCTCAGCCTGCAAACTTACAGAATGGAGAAACATTTGAAATGAACCACTCCTGACACTTCACCTGTCAACTCTGATGTGTCACCGATGAGGCTATGAGCTGAAGATAACAGGGAGTGCAGACTGCTGCAGTGCTTGTCAAGACACTCCGAAGAACTTCAATGCTTCATTTCTCCCAAGAATAACACCTTCAATCTGTAGGTTGTAGTCTTATGCAAGACTTTAAAACCTCAGACTGCACCGGTTGGGAGGGTATGGCAGTCACACGCACGGGATCATTATGCTTCTGGATGGCATCGTCCACCACACGTGACTTCACAGGTTGGGCCCTTTTACTGAGCAGCTGTCGATCGGAGCTAGTTGAGAAAGCTACATTACATTATTAATTCCCCAACACAGTTTCATTGATACCTTGGTTCCACAGAACCTCCCACTCTGAGCTGAGGGCCAAGAGGCCCCATCTGGTGGGAGCCCATCAGACAATAAGGTCATTTCACCCGGCCTGGCCAGACCGCTGAGGCTGCTGGAGTGTAGAGGCCTGGACAGACAACCTATATCATCTGGAGCAGACAGAATGTAATATACCTAGTGTATCATTCAACAGAAGTAATAATCTAGTATTACAATTTATTCTCAAGCTCCATATTATCCATAGAACGGGTGTGAGATAATAGGCAGCAATAAAAAAATCTCTACATTTGGTCATCTCAAATTCATCAGCGGTCCACTCTAGACAGCCTTCACTTTCATTCTAAAAGATCGGGGTCAAGTTCAGAGCCATTGACATCCTCTCTGAATGTATTTAACCTGTTCATGCTGCCAAAGCCATGTCCAATGCAGGAGTCAGCCTTTTAAATGGGGAAGATCAGGGATGAGCTTCCCAATCTAATGGGCACCCACACAGTGTCAGTCTCACACAGACACAGACGACACAGACGAGGGCAGCTGAGCATGAATGTAAAGTAAGTAGTAACTGTTGGCTTTCGAGGGAGACAGGGGACATGGGGCTAGTGCTGCACATCAACATGAGACTCGCTACCCTGTCCAAGCTGTGACATGATGGATGTCTCTATTTACATCACTACATGTCATCAGGGCTGAGAGCCATACCGTCCACAGCTTCCTGGTCTTAGTTGACAATGACAGAGGTTAATAAATAACTCAAAATACAAATCACATGAATATATAAACTAAAAACAGATAGTACAAATGTATTTATGCCTTTTAGGTAAAGGAAGGAAGGAGTGAGGCTGGTAAATAGGCTAGGTGTTGTATGGATTCGGAGTAGATCCATGTCAGTGCTAGTCTCTCTGCCTCTAGCAGGGTGTGGCGTGGACCCTCACCTCTCATGATGTGCCGCACCACTTTGACAGAGCCTCCCCTCAGGTTCAGGATCTGATGCACCCTCTGCTGCAGCTGAGAGGAGAAAGGACAAAGGGTCATGACTGAATCACTGATAATGCTAGCATACTGTACACTTTGCCTCTTTGTGACATTGTACAGTTACTATATCACTCAGAAGTTAAGCTAAAAAGATAGTGTCTGACACACCTTCAAATTAGTGGAATTGGCTATTTCAACCACACCCGTTGCTGACAGGTGTATAAAATCGAGCACAGACATGCAATCTCCATAAACAAACATTTGCACATCCTATGACGTGGTACCATCGCAACAAGTCAGTTCATCAAATTTCTGCCCTGGTCAACTGTAAGTGCTGTTATTGTGAAGTGGAAATGTCTGCGGTCAACAACGGCTCAGCCACGAAGCGGTAGGCCACACAACTCACAGAACAGGCCACTGAAGCGCATAGCTCGTAAAAATCGTCTGTCCTTGGTTGCAACACTTACTACAGTTTTCCAAACTGCCTCTGGAAGCAACGTCAGCACAAGAACTGTTCAGCGGGAGCTTCATGAAATGGGTTTCCATGGCAGAGTAGCAGCACACAAGCCTAAAAATCACCAAACGCAATGCCAAGCGTCGACTGGAGTGATGTAAAGCTCGTCGTTATTGGACTCAGGAGCAATGGAAACAAGTTCTCTGGAGTGATGAATCACACTTCACCATCTGGCAGTACAACGGACAAATCTGGGTTTGACAGATGCCAGGAGAAAGCTACCTGCCCGAATGCATAGCGCCAACTGTAAAGTTTGGTGGAGGAGGAAAAATTTTCTGGGGCTGTTCATGGTTCGGGCTAGGCCCCTTAGTTCAAGTGAAGGGAAATCGTAACGCTACAGCATACAACATTCTAGACGATTCCGTTTCAGCATTACAATGCCCCTGTGCACAAAGCGAGGTCCATACAGAAATGGTTTGCTGAGATCGGTGTGGAATAACTTCACTGGCATGCAGAGCCCTGACCTCAACCCTATACAACACCTTTGGGATGAATTGGAACGCCGACTGCGAGCTAGGCATAATCGCCTAGCATCGGTGCCCGACCTCACTAATGCTCGTGGCTGAATGGAAGTCCCCGCAGCAATGTTCCAACATCTAGTGGAAAGCCTTCCCAGAAGATTGGAGGCTGTTAGAGCAGCAAAGGTGGGACCAACTCCATATTATTGCCCACGATTTTGGAATGAGATGTTCAACAAGCAGGTGTCCACATACATTTGGTTGTGTAGTGTACCTACAAGGTACCAAATACACGTAGCCGAATCTTCATATATACTGTGCATACAGTAGGTATTTTTCATATTTAATGTAAATCAGCCCATGGCCCTACCTGGGATATCCCTGAGTTGCTGATCTCCACCATGATATAACAGAGCAACTGGAGGACAAACAGCCCAGCATCCAGCCTCCGTAGGTAGAACTCATCTTCCATCACATCATCCAGAATCTCACCACGTTTAACCATGTCCTGTTACACACACACACACACACACGGATAAAAACAGAATTAAAAAAATAATATTCAAGTGTTATTTGTCAACCTTTCCAAATCCAATCTCTTTATTGATCAAGTCAACACACATTTCAATTGATTTAAGAGTTAAGTGGCCAGGGGGTCTGCTCTGCTGCTTCTGCTCGCATGCACACCTGTATAGTTATCCATCTTAACAAAGCTGTCCATATGCCAATAACGTATAGCTGTCAAAACACAACGGCCACATTAATCATCATGAGCCATGCAACCGGACTGAGGAGAAGGGGCTTCTAGCATGTGGTGCCTAACTCCTAACCATGACGACTTGACACCTGAGAAGAACTGCAACAGAACTCTGATGTGCATGTTAGCTCTCACCCTGCTGTCAGCCCAGGTGGAGAACATGACAGTTGGCATTCTTTACTGGATATAATTGCACCAATAGACATCAGCCTCCCCCTCAGGACTAAATCTATTTTCAAGGGATATTCTGGCATCAGAGAAGGAGGCATATTGCTGGCATGCACACAGCAGCAGTCAGTGTGCTCTAGTAGTCATACACAAGGGCATCCAACAGGAATATTAATCCGTGCTCTATATATGAGCAAAAAAACAGGATCCTTTAAAAAGAGGTTTGTGATGAAAACAAACTGCTCTTCAAATGTGGATCCAGAGGGCAGTACCGTGTGCTTGACATTCAGATTCAAATACTGACGCCTGTCAGTTGACTTTATTTTGAAAGCATTACAACATTGAAGGGGTTCATTTCTTTAAATAAATCATATCAAGACACATTCAAGCTAGACTAATTTATGACGTTAAAATATCTTTAGTAGGCTAATATCAAAGACTAAACTATTTTGGGACTTGTAAGCATTTGCAACTCTAGCCTATTTAGATGTAAAACAATAGACCTACCCATGATTGAAAACAATGTTTAAAAAGACATCTGGGGATATAGCTGGTGCAGCTTTCAGAACAAAACTCCTGCCTGTTCTGAGACGGTCATCTCATATAGGCTACTGCATCAGACCAAGTGGATAAAAATGTCTGTATATGCTAATGTATAGCGAACCCTAGGGACAAAGGGACTGGCAAACATACCAACTAGTCTGTCCTCATTACTCTGAAAATAATTGGAGTGGAGAAAAACTTTTTCAAAGGAAGCCTGGACGACTTAATCAAGGAATGAGGCCTGACAACCAACCACCAAGGAGAAAGTAATGAGGACCGATTTTCAGTCTCTTCTCCATTCCACATCCTGGTCCAGTACAGGTGTTAATATGACAACAGCAAAATGGAACAAATGCTGGCTCCATGCTTTTCCTCTGGTGGAATGCAAAGAATTAAAGTTACTTCTTCGTCAGCACTTTCCCTGAGCTTACTGTAGCCCTCCGTACGCCAGAGGGCTTACCGAATCAGTTTACTTGTGTGGTGTAAGAGTAGGTGATAAAACTTGAACGGGGAGAGATGCTGATTTTCACTTTTGATAGTTGCACAGATTAACATTTAGGCTTTTCAGAAATCAAATGGCATTTTCCTCTATTTTGATCCTAACCTAGGTAATAGAATCCCAGAAATACAGGCAACCACCTACACACACACACACGTACATGCTTTAAGCCATCACAAGGATCAATAAGACTCCAGTGGTTGGGTGGGAGATGATGCTGCACAATAGGACCTTTCAGGCCTGATCCCTACCCAGCTCCCATCAATCCCACAGCACACAGCCCTCCTACACACAGAGGCTGAGGTAATGGATGTCTGAGCAATAGCTCCATACTCTTAATAAGGCTGGAGCAGGTAAGGAAGACAGGAAGCAGGGATAGAGAGGAGCAAAAATAACCAACGCATTGAAACCAACCACCAACACTTAAAATTGGAAGAAAGGTAAACTACATGACCAAAAGTATGTGAACACCTGACATCAAACATGTCATTCCAAAATCATGGGCATTAATATGGAGTTGGTCCCCCCCTTTGCTGCTATAACAGCCTCCAATCTTCTGGGAAGGCTTTTCACTAGATGTTGTAACATTGCTGCAGGAACTTGCTTCCATTCAGCCACAAGAGCATTAGTGAGGTTGGTCACTGATGTTGGGCGATTAGGCCTGGCTCGCAGTCTGTATTCAAATTCATCCCAAAAGGTGTTCGATGGGGTGAGGTCAGGGCTCTGTGCAAGTTCTTCCACACCGATCACAGCAAACCATTTCTGTATGGACCAAACTTTGTTCACGGGGGCATGGTCATGCTGAAACAGAAAAGGGCCTTCCCCAAACTGTTGCCACAAAGTTGGAAGAACAGAATAATCTAGAATGTAATTTAGGGCTGACCCCAATTAGTCAACTGGTGGATTGTTTGGTCGTTAGGCTGTTATTCGACCGAGATCATTTCAGTCAAGCAGTAACAAATAGATAGCACAGGAGGTCGGTGGCACCTTAACTGAGGAGAACAGGCTCGTTCTAATGACTGGAACCAAATGTTTAACAATGCGAAGGGCTCTGTACAGCTCCGCATTGACATGATTGGTTGACGGTAGGTGGGGGCGGAATATCCTGTAGAAATAACAAACTCACTTCCTTGACAACTGCTCCGCGAAGCATGAAAAAGCCCTGACTTCTGCTGAGGCTGTCTCCCGCTCAGCCCAGTCAAAACTGTTCGCTGCTCTGGCACCCCAATGGTGGAACAAACTCCCCCACGACGCCAGGTCAGCGGAATCAATCACCACCTTCCGGAGACACCTGAAACCCCACCTCTTTAAGGAATACCTAGGATAGGATAAAGTAATCCTTCTAACCCCCCCCCCCCCCCCTTAGAGTTAGATGCACTATTGTAAAGTGGTTGTTCCACTGGACATCATAAGGTGAATGCACCAACTTGTAAGTCGCTCTGGATAAGAGCGTCTGCTAAATGACTTAAATGTAAATGTAAATGTATCACCGTAAATGCTGCATGGCCATGGATTGACCATGTGCCCAGATGCACAATGCATTTCTCTCTCCTGAACGCGCACACTCCCGCCAATTTGTCCACATTCATTGTATGAATTGTTTGCGTTTGATTGTTGGTGTATATCAATTTCCCATGACCTATATCACCAGTAGTACATATCCTGATATAAATTATAAGAATTCATCTACAATGTTTGTTACTTTGGTTATGGTAATTTCTGTTAATGCATTCAATATTATTATTCCAGTCTTCCCGTTATCATTGTCGGACTGGACACGTTGTTTGCAGAGTGCACAACCTATGCTACATTTGTGAGAAACAAGTATTGGTTTATTTCATTCTATTTATGAGTTTTGTCAATTTAGTCATTATCTTTTATTTGGAGAACTTCTGTCAATGTTGAGTAAGGGAATGTAGGCATATAAATGTGCCCATTTGGGGATCTGATACTATTTCTGGTTGGCTTAATGACCTGTGGAGCTTCTCAAAGCAATGTTGTTTACTTCACCTCAAACAGCAAGCAAACGAAGGTGGTTTTTACATCCATTGACAATTACAATAGTTCCTCAATGTATTTGAAAAATCTTTCCAGTTCTCTCCCTTCGATAACCACTCAACGTGAAAGGGAAAATGTCATGCTTTGATGAAGTGGAAACGTCATAAAATATTACCTGATTACTTCATATCAGTGCTTGACTTGGACTAAAATAGTTGCCGGGACTCATTTTGGGTGCCAGTACCATTTATATTTTAGAGGCAGGAGCTCCACAATATTTTTGAGCTAATATGCTAAGAGGAGTTCAAGCAGTAGAACATTTGAGGTGCTGGGACTCAGCTCCAGTGAGCTCCTGCCCAAGTCAAGCACTGCTTCTTATCCCTTGTGCAAAGCCTACAGCTGTGTCTGTCCCGAGCTCACTGGCATGGGAAACTGAGGGCCCAGAATATACAACGTTGCAAGTTCGCTAGCACAAGCATTGGGCTGGACCCACATAAGTTATTAATAGTTGATACAATGTTTCAAGTTCATTGCAGACAGGCCATGTGTAGCCAATGTGATTTACAGGACATTTAATTTGTTTAAATCAGGATATTTTCTACCTGCACACTGGAATATTTTTATTTGTTGGCGTTATGCAGGCTATTTTTACATAGTTAGCAACGGCAAAATAAGTTACTTTTTAGGTTTGTATTATTTTCCACTAGATTTGGGTGGAATTTTGATTAACCACATGACAATGATTCAGACATGAAAACATTATTATAATTGAAACTTTCACGAAGACGTGCATTTAAAACCATAAACGGCATGCAGATCGGTAGAAATGGTAAGATAAATTGGCATTCCACATGAGAAAGGTCTTCGCCGACTCCTTTAGCCAATTACCGGCTACTTCAGGAGAGTAATGGCAGAATCTGTGAAAGCCAGCAGGAGTGGGAGGAGAACAGTTGGGTCAGGTTCAGGTTTTTTTCTTCTTGTTATCTATAACTCTGGCACCCTCGAGGCATTTGTCTAATTTCATCAAACCGTAAGCTTAAAGCATCAGACAAGCTCAATGCATATAGTTGATTTTATTAAAACACAGGTTTTGTCTATATATGGAAAAATATACATTATTTTTTTGGGGCCCAATCGATTGGTCAAAAGAATAGATTAATTGATTTTAGTTTTTTTTGCCGGAGTCAATCCTAATGTCATCGTATGCTGTAGCGATAAGATTTCCCTTCACTGGAACTCAGGAACCTCGTCCGAACCATGAAAAACAGCCCCAGACCATTATTCCTCCCCTACCAAACTTTAGAGTTGGCACTATGCAGTCGGGCAGGTAGCGGTTCTCATGGCATCCACCAAACCCAGATTTGTCCATCGGACTGACAGATGGTGAAGCGCGATTCATCACTCCAGAGAACGCTTTTCCACTGCTCCAAAGTCCGGCGAGCTTTACACCACTCCAGCCGACGCTTGAAATTGTGCATGGTAATCTTAGGCTTGAGTGCAGCTGCTCGGCCATGGAAACGTATTTCATGAAGCTCCCGACGAACAGTTATTGTGCAGACGTTGCTTCCAGAGGCCGGTTGGAACTCGGTAGTGAGTGTTGCAACCGAGGACAGACGATTTTTACACACTACGCGCTTCAGCACTTGGTGGTACCATTCTGTGACCATGTGTGGCCTACCACTTTGCGGCTGAGCCATTGTTGCTCCTAGACGTTTCCACTTCACAATAACAGCACTAACAGTTGACCGGGGCAGCTATAGCAGGGCAGAAACTTGACGAACTGACTTGTTGGAAAGGTGGCATCCTATGACGGTGCCAGGTTGAAAGTCACTGAGCTCTTGAGTACGGGCTATTCTACTGCCAATGTTGGTCTAAGGAGATTATATGGCTGTGTACTCAATTTTATAAACCTGTCAGCAATGGCTGTGGCTGAAATAGCGGAATCCACTAATTTGAAGGGGTGTCCACATACTTTTCTATATAGTGCATGATAGGCTATAGACAAGTTTGGGAAAGGCAAGAGAAAGGCTCATTTCTGGACGCTTTGAAATACTTTCTCCTTTGAAATCCTTTCAGCATCGATGCATCCAGTTACAGTGCCTTGCAAAAATGAATTCCCCTTGCGTTTTTCCTATTTTGTTGCATTACAACTTGTAATTTAAATAGATTTTTATTTGGATGTCGTGTAATGGACAGACACCAAATTTGGTGAAGTGAAATGAAAAAAAACTTGTTTCTAAAAAAATTTAAAATGGAAAAGTGGTGCGTGGTACATATGTATTCACCCACTTTGCTATGAAGCCTCTAAATAAGATCTGGTGCAACCAATTACCTTCAGAAGTCACATAATTAGTTAAATAAAGTCCACCTGTGTGCAATCTAAGAGTCACATGATCTCAGTATATATACAGCTGTTCTGAAAAGCCCCAGAGCCCGCAATACCACTAAGCAAGGGGCACCATGAAGACCAAGGAGCTCTCCAAACAAATCTGGGACAAAGTTGTGGAGAAGTACAGATCAGGGTTGGGTTATAAAAAAATATCTGAAACTTTGAACATCCCAGGGAGCACCATTACATCCATTATAAAAAAAATTGAAAGAATATGGCACCACAACAAACCTGCCAAGAGAGGGCTGCACACCAAAACTCACAGACCAGGCAAGGAGGGCATTAATCAGAAAGGCAACAAAGAGACCAAAGATAACCCTGAAGGAGCTGCAAAGCTCCACAGCGGAGATTTGAGTATCGGTCCATAGGACCACTTAAGCGGTACAATCCACAGAGCTGGGCTATACAGAAGAGTGGCCAGAAAAAAAGCCATTGCTTAAAGAAAATAAGCAAACACATTTGGTGTTCGCCAAAAGGCATGTGGGTGACTCCCCAAACATATGGAAGAAGGTACTCTGGTCAGATGAGACTAAAATTGAGCTGGCCATCAAGGAAAACGCTATGTCTGGCGCAAACCCAACACCTCTCATCACCCCGAGAACAATCCCTACAGTGAAGCATGGTGGTGGCAGCATCATGCTGTGGGGATAATTTTTATCCTCACATCGGCAGGGACTGGGAAACTGGTCAGAATTGAAGGATGGTGCTAAATACTGGGAAATTGTTGCGGGAAACCTGTTTCAGTCTTCCAGAGATTTGAGACTGGGACGGAGGTTCACCTTCCAGCAGGACAATGACCCGAAGCATACTGCTAAAGCAAAACGAGTGGTTTAAGGGGAAACATTTAAATGTTTTGAAATGGCCTAGTCAAAGCCCAGACCTCAATCCAATTGAGAATCTGTGGTATGACTTAAAGATTGCTGTACACAAGCGGAACCCATCCAACTTGAAGGAGCTGGAGCAGATTTGCCTTGAGGGACAAAAGTCCCAGTGGGTAGATGTGCCAAGCTTATAGGGACATACTCCAAGAGACTTGCAGCTGTAATTGCTGCAAAAGGTGGCTCTACAAAGTACTGACTTTGGGAAGGTGAATAGTTAAGCACGCTCAAGTTCAGTTTTTTTTGTCTTATTTCTTATTTGTTTCACAATAAAAAATATTTAGCATCTTCAAAGTGGTAGACATGTGTAAATCAAACGATACAAAACCACAAAACAATCTATTTTAATTCCAGGCTGTAAGGCAACAAAACAGGAAAAATGCCAAGGGGGTGAATACTTTCGGAAGTCACTGTATGCTGTTTGCATGCAGAATGTGCAGCCCTGTATGTCTATAGCATGACCACTAGGATAGTGTGGCTACTAGAGGAGCTGCAGGTAGTTAGACTACTCCTCGTTCCCTGCCTGCAGTCAGCAGAGACCTGACTAACCTGACAGGGGCTACAGCAGTAATTACTTGTCTGCGCTAATCAATTTCACAGCAACTTAGCACTTCTCTCTGATACCATCTCTTTGCCTCGAAAGCAGAAATGAGAGAGAGGGGGGGGAGAGAGAGTGGGTGTGGAGTTGGGGGGGGGGCAGATGTGGGGACTAATTCCCTGTGCCTTAACACAACCTTTAAATAGAAGATGAGATGAGTTTAATCATATGCAAACAACTGAGATTTCCAGGTTCTCAGTACTGCACTGAGGAATTTTGCCATATTGTGGTCGGTCTCAGACATGTTTTACTTTAATCAATTTCCAAGAGCATCATTATTATCACCAAGATGGAGGGATGAGGGAGGGGAAATAAGCAGCTTATTAAATTCAGGTCCGGAGGACTCCTCTGATGACGAGAAGTATACTCCTGTGGAGTAGAAAAGGAAAACATTTTGCTTACCCTAAAAAATAACACCTGAACGAGAGTGGACTAATAAAAACAGAACTGCTGACGGCAGCCAGTTGTACAAAGGAAGTGGAAGGGGCACAGGACACAGCAGGAAATGGCATCTTTATAGATAGAAGACATGAGAGAAGATCCCAGCCAGGACAGAAAAAAGATACTTAAAGTATTAGTTACCTACGTTTCTTCAATCTTTAACGAAACTAAATACATTCTCATTTTGAACAATGTACTAGGGCTATCCATGTGCATCAAGATAATGAAGACAGAAAATGTGTTCTTTGGGTGTTACTTGGTCATACTTGCACTCAAAAGTAATGGGGAATGTCAAGTCGTGTCAAGCGGTCACCCTTTAATTTACAATTTCAAATCAATGGGGGTCAAATAAAATCATTTCTCATCAGATATGAATCTTAAAGCTATCTCCCTCTTAAAACTCTACCTTCTCCTGTCCTCTCGCTCCTGCTGGAGAAGAGAATTCTCTTATCTGGCTCTTTCCATCTGGCTGAGGGAGCACAGCACAGTCTGGGCCTCACACATTCTCTGGGATCACAGGGTATCAGACTCAAACACTGCCTTGCTTACCTGTGGCTGATCGGATCTCATTGGGTATCTCTGCCTGTAACAATGGAGGGGGATTCCAGCCACAAAAAGCAAGCAGACATAACCCTCACACAGCAACATATTCTGAGTGGGTCCATGCAGCAGAAGCTGGGGAGTTTAACGTAGATAATAACATTATATTTGGGCATTGGATTTAAATCAAGGATTCCAGCCTCTCTCCAAGCTAGCCGCAAGTCCTGAAGTTGTGACAATTACAAGTCTATCTAAAATGACTCTTCTATCTGGACACTTATCTGCCCTTGTTTCAGAATTATTGTCAGCCGAGGTTAGAATGCAGGCTGTTGGTAGCGAAGGGGGGTAGGGGTAGGACCCTTACGTGTTTCTCTCCTTCAATCCTCTTGTCAGCCAGCTGAACAGCTTCCAGGTACTTAAAATGCAGCTCCATCAGTCTATCAACCTGTAGGACAGAGGGAGAAGACATCAGACACCAATACAAGGAACTATGCATACAAAATCCCCAGGTAGGGAGAAAATAGAATTCAGACAGTCAGAGGCAGGCATGTAGTATGTCTACGACCGTGTCTGTAGAACCACTCAGCTAGTCTGTTGTCTCGATCACTGGTAGTGAGGTTCATAACTCTTCCCACCACAGTATCAATATTTCAGTCAATAATAGTGACCAATCACATGCTGATCAACACAAGCTCACACCTGTACCAGGGGGCTTCTATCCTAGAACTTAACATGCAAAACCCGAACATTGGGGCACATTATTCCTTATGCGTTTTAAGAAATATTGGTGTTTTTTTTTAATTATCTGCACAGTGGTGGATCTGTGAAGATCTCACCTTCTCACAGTCGTTCTCTGTGAACTTGCTGAGGAGCCTCGTCCTCTGCTGGGCTTTCAGGTTCCGCAGGCAGGAAGCTATGATGGAACACACGTGTTCTGCAAAGAGAAAATAACCAGATCAGTTCCACTGTGGCTTCATCAAGGTAGCCCAGCTTCATCTTCATGAGGGGTTAGAAGTAGCCTACTGTTATTGAACCCACAGTGCTAATATTATACTGTACGTAAAAATACTATGCATTTTCAGAATTCATAGGAGCAACAGACTATTGTAAAACGGATTATATTCCAAGATCAGGTTACAGTCTGGCAGTGGCAGGAATGGAAACATATAATGATTAGGACTGATGATAATTTTCTATTACTATGCAGAGATAAGCATGGAAAATCTTAGCAGGGAAAAATACAAAGTAATGAAATTTAAAAATCAATTTTCATTAAAGGCTGGCTGTAATACTCCACAACCTTTATGCTTGTCATTGAATATAATTTTCTGGTGGTGATAAAAAGCCCTTCTGTAGAGGGTGTGTGGCCATTTAATGAGCCTGGGCTCCAAAACCTCTGGTTAATTGACAAAATTAGTAACAAAAGGCAAATTGGTCCTACGAGTGCTATTGTTAACCTAATAACCAAAACACACATTTCACAGAACATTTACTCTACCCCAGTGACACACCACTTTTTTTCCAGCTTACACCTGCATCTGACATTTAGACCTAAATCTGACAAAATAATATGCTTATGAATCGGCCATACACAAAATACTAAAACAAAAGACAGAAAAATAACATTTACATGCTGATATGAAACTGTAATTTGACAATTAATAAGAGGTCAATTTCTAAGTTCAATTTATCTTGGAAGTTGCTAAGCAACAAGCACAAGACTTGATTCTATTTTGGTTTAAGACTCATCTTCAGGAAGGTGCTCAATACTGCTCTCCCATGTGCCACTTATCAACACATTTTGTAAGAGAGATAAATGCCATACAAAGCAAGCGCACAACTCTATTCACTAATTTTATAATTAACTGTTTGTGTTTATTATGATAGGTTTTACCATCTTAAGCTAATGTCAACAAGTGGACTGTCTACACATAATGAGGGGAATACAACTTCCGGGGACATTAGTTTGTCAACATAAGCCGAGTGGTAATTGTTGTCAGCACCTTGACACCACCGTGGGATGTTATTGATCGCTACTGGGCACTCTACACAAACAGGTGCACAAGATCGATGCTGATTAAGACATACCCTTGTCATCCAGTGAGGGGGTGTCATTAGACTACTGATGGCATGGGAGTTGCTGTCACTTCTCAAGCTTTAGGAGCTACACCATGCTGATCAGAAATCTTCAGCTTTTTTAATGAAAATGAACAGCCAAATAACTGGGCAAGGCAAGTATACAGGACCAAAGAAATACATTTAAATGGAAAAATATCACCCACCCTCTTATTATAAACTTATATTTTGGCAGTCACAGTGGTAGGCCTATTTCCCCACTAAATACTGTACAATAAGAGGGACATCAAATTCAGGAAGTAAACAGAGCAGCAGCATGTTCATCAAACAGCACCACAGAAAGGAAGTGCTGTCTCAGCTCTCCCTATCTCCAGAGGACCAGAGTCACATGGGCACAGTGGGGGTGTGGTGGCTGGGTGGGTAAATTAGGACATCATTAAAGCTAGTATAAGAAGTGCCTCTGGTGAAGGACTGGGACCACTGCTAAGACTCCCTGGGCTGAGCTGCAGAAGGCTGTGGAAGAAGTACTAGTCTGCAGTCGGTGGCAGTTCAACTCAAAGTCTGAGTGTGTTACAGTACCACTTGGGCTGTGTCTTAAATGCCACCCTATTCCTTATATAGTTCAATACTTTTAACAAAAGCCATGGGCCCTGGTCATAAGTAGTGCACTATATAAGGTATAGGTTTCCATTTCAGATGCAGCCCTGGCCTTTACCCTAGGCCAGACCTGCTCCTCTCTGTTATCAGGATAGGACGATGAGGTCTGTGAATGAGTGTCTCCACTATGGCACACTCCAGAGCCCCTCAATGAGAAAAGCCATTAGCCACAGGGCCATGGTCGCAGTGTGACATTCCACAGCCTGATCACTACACCCCAAGTGATAGAAGGCTTCAAGCTTGAACACCTAGCAGTAATAACAGCTCCATTAAATGTATGTAACTTATATTATGAATTTCTGCTGATAAATAGCCTACTGCAGGTTTTAGGCCTACTTAAGGCATGCAATCCTATTGTAAACTGTTTGGTTTTGAAGGGTTCCTGTAAATTGCACAAAGCAAAACCTTGCCACCCGTCAGGCCACTTTCTGTACCCACACTTGGATGGTTCCACGTGGTTGGTGCAACTTTGAGGGGTTGTTCGTCTAAATGCTTTCAAAGAGGAATAGAGGGTCTTCATTATTTGAAAAAATTATAAATATGGTCCGTAAGATAACTAGTGTTGAAATAAAAGGAATGGCTGAACGTGCTTAATGTTTAAATACAGTATGGTTGATTAACTGTATCGCTAATGATTTATCCAACTCTCTCCGTATCGCGATTCTATAAAACATCCGGCAGACCAATGTAATTTCAGTGAAAAAATTGGGTGGTGGTCACAAAAGTTTTTATTTTATTTTATTTTTTTACAGCTACCAGTTACCTTCAGATGAGTCCCATGATGGTTCGGACGCTACAGAAGTTCGCACATCAGACGAGTCAACGGAGAACACCATCATATTCGTGAGAGTCTCATCTTTCCAGAGTGGTCATATTAGTTTATAGTCCAAACTGTTCGGATGGAACAGACATTTTCATGAGAAAAACGATTTCAGGAAGTCTCATGGTCGACAAACACCACTGTAGCTTGGCCACTTTCCACCGTAGATGTGGAAGGACGACAGAGATCTCAATCCACTGCATCTGCCCATGTTAAACTGGCAGATTTTGATTGGGATTTTTGTATTTATTATTGGCCTCTCGAGTGGCGCTGTTGTCTAAGGCACTGCATCTCAGTGTAAGAGATGTAAGCCCCCCCCAAAAATCTAATCAAAGTTTATTTGTCACGTGCGCCGAATACAACAGGTGTAGACCTTACCGTGAAATGCTTACTTACAGGCTCTAACCAATAGTGCAAAAAAGGTATTAGGTGAAAAATAGGTAAGTAAAGAAATAAAACAAAAGTAAAAAGAAAGGCTATATACAGTAGCGAGGCTATAAAAGTAGCGAGGCTACATACAGACACCGGTTAGTCAAGCTGATTGAGGTAGTATGTACATGTAGATATGGTTAAAGTGACTATGCATATATGATGAACAGAGAGTAGCAGTAGCGTAAGAGGGGTTGGTGGGTGGTGGGACACAATGCAGATAGCCCGGTTAGCCAATGTGCGGGAGCACTGGTTGGTCAGCCCAATTGAGGTAGTATGTACATGAATGTATAGTTAGTGACTATGCTTATATGATAAACAGAGAGTAGCATCAGCGTAAAAGAGGGGGGGGGCACAATGCAAATAGTCCGGGTAGCCATTTGATTACCTGTTCAGGAGTCTTATGGCTTGGGGGTAAAAACTGTTGAGAAGCCTTTTTGTCCTAGACTTGGCACTCCGGTACCGCTTGCCATGCAGTACTAGAGAGAACAGGCTATGACTGGGGTGGCTGGGGTCTTTGACAATTTTTTGGGTTTTCCTCTGACACCGCCTGGTGTAGAGGTCCTGTATGGCAGGCAGCTTAGCCCCAGTGATGTACTGGGCCGTATGCACTACCCTCTGAAGTGCCTTGCGGTCAGAGGCCGAGCAATTGCCGTACCAGGCAGTGATGCAACCAGTCAGGATGCTCTAGATGTTGCAGCTGTAGAACCTTTTGAGGATCTCAGGACCCATGCCAAATCTTTTTAGTTTCCTGAGGGGGAATAGGCTTTGTTGTGCCCTCTTCACAACTGTCTTGGTGTGTTTGGACCATTCTACTTTGTTGTTGATGTGGACACCAAGGAACTTGAAGCTCTCAACCTGCTCCACTACAGCCCCGTCGATGAGAATGGGGGCGTGCTCGGTCCACTTTTTCCTGTAGTCCACAATCATCTTCTAAGTCTTGGTTACGTTGAGGGATAGGTTGTTATTCTGGCACCACCCGGCCAGGTCTCTGACCTCCTCCCTATAGGCTGTCTCGTTGTTGATCAGGCCTACCACTGTTGTGTCGTCTGCAAACTTAAATGATGGTGTTGGAGTCGTGCCTGGCCATGCAGTCGTGGGTGAACAGGGAGTACAGGAGGGGACTGAGCACACTCACCAAATGTCAGTTAATCGCCCAGCACTAGTTAATGGACTCATGCAACTAAACTAAAACACAATGGTATATCAAATACAGGCACGCTGTGTTCCAGAATTACACATAATAACAACGGTTTAACCCCATTCGCTCAATACAGGTAGGCCACATTAAGGCCAACTGTTCATTAGACGTGACCTAGAAAAATTATGCAGATCCTCCCGTTTGAATAGAACATCTATTAGCCTTATCAAAAGGCACATCACAACAAGACATAGCATACTATAGACTGCAATGGTTGCTACTGCTGCTGGTTTCTCATAGGCTGACCACACCGCTCGCATCTCGTGCGCTCGCGTTGCAAAATAACATTTGAAATCTATGTTATTCAATTATTGCACCCACACTGCTCGCTCGCACGCGTCAACAAGAGTCTGCGTTGCCAGGGGCTAAAATAGAAGTAATACTATGAAAGTTTAGATGCCAATCCCCATATAAGTTAAACGATGAAAAAGCCTGGAAGGAGGAGAGATGACTAGAAACGATTCGGTTGACCGTTTTATGTGTGGATTAATTGTTGGAGTAGAGGACCTTGTGCACTTCAGGTAAAATAACTCAATGTTTATATCCCAGGACAAATTAGCTAGCAACAGCAAGCTTGCTAAATAAGACAAATTAGCTGGCAAGTGTAAGCTAATTAGCTAAATTGACAAATGTTTAATGCTTTTTGACCTGTTCCCAAACTATGTAATTGGGTCAGAGTTTGTTTTGATATTTTAACCTGCGTGTCGTGATCGCGTTTGGTGTAGGGAGACAAAATAAATGTATGCACAATGGCGCACGCGCGCAGCCGGTTTGGGTTCCGTGTCAGAAAGTTGCTCAATGCAGCAGTGTGCTTGACCAGCTCCAACTGCCTCCTCTCCTCCTTGGTGAATAATGAGGAAATGCACGTTGAATGTAGAACTCATCAACTTAAAAAAGACTACACCGCCACCCCACTACCACTATGCCAATCCATAGTGCCCCATCTTCCAGAAATCAGCAGCAGGAGAGAACACTAAATGCTTTCCATATCACAGCCCCTGCAGCAGAGTGGGGGACAAGTGAAAAACATTAATGAGGAAATAATACCAATCTCTGGGAGAGCTGGCGTAGCGTCGGCTGTGAACAGTCTCAGTCTAGCGTGGTGATCAGATTCATGGGTGAGGAGCTCCAAGTACCAGAGACTTTCTGTTCCAGTCCAAGAGAACCAGAAAAAGGTGCCGCAATTTGACAAAGAAATGGTCCATGTTATTGCTGTATTACCATGATCAACACCTATTGAAAATATAATCTACAAAGAAAAGCTGCTACACGTCAACCTGGAGCAGCCATTAAAGTTAGAATCCGTAGCGGTGATAATGCCACGTCCGTTTTTGATATTACAACAAGGGTGTCGGATTTCACTGCACTCGCGATTTAACAGCAGAGTATGTACTACATTTTCTTTGTTACCTTAATGCTGGAGCTCCTCTCTGTCGTTTAATAATATGTTTAAACAATAACAAACGTGCCTGGGGCGGCCAGCGGCGATTTTTCACCTAATGCAGATCTCAGCTTTAAGTTAACATGCAAATAGAAAAGAGGGCCACGCTGCAATTGAGCTCAGAGGAGCAGTAGAGGTTAAGGGTGACAGGTCCTGACAGCTTGCCGCTGGGGAGAGATTGAACCAGAACCAGCCGTGCCCTGAAGAAAGCAATCAACCCTTAAGAGTAGACCACAGGCACCTCTGCAAAGTACAGGCTCTCATCTGTACTGTCTGAGGATCCCACTATACCTGACTAGAATAGTCCAGGGGAAGAAATCACTGACATGGCTGGGCTGTACTTCATAAGGTATTTTGATTGTCGACACCCATGTGATGCCTACACTATGGCTCCTATCACTGCTGGGTATCAGCAACAATGAAATGGATTGACCAAGTTTCAAACCAATTCAAAATAGATTTATATGCAGGTATGCATGAGTTCCCCATGATCAAAATCCCTCATTGACAACACAGGAGACTGAACAGGGCTGTAATACAGCAACTAATCATCCAGCTTGAATTCAAAGGATTGAGACTACTGGTAGATTAAAACCAGTGTGATATTGTGCACTGATCACAATAATTGTTAACTAGACCTATCACCTAAAACAAAGTGATCTCCTAAAAACACATCTACTACAGCTCCTATTCTTCTGTCATTTCAGTATGACGTGAAAACGGGAATAATAGAGACATTAAAGAAACACCAAGGCATTAGCTCAACATCCAAGGAAAACAAAACAGACTATAAAAGGGCTGCGGTCAAAACTACTGTGCTGCTGGATGTAAATGAGCTGTTTACTTCTGTTCTACCACACTGTGTGCATCATTAGCTTGCTAAATATAGTCTGCCACCGTCTGTACATCTAGAATCTCATTCAATCTATGTACAACATTAGGACATGGAAATGAACACAGATCTAAAAAGGTAGGCTATCGGCTATCTGAAATATTTTCTTATAACATCTTCTCTTGATGTATTTGTATCTTATGTATACAAATGTCTGACAATTCGCAGCCATTGGGCCTCAGTATATTTTCAGAGGCGATTTCATGGGGATCAATCTCTCTGTATGACAGAGAGAGGGGTTTGGAGAGTGCTTTGCCTCTTAATTACTTAGTCTCATTTGTAGCTGCTGATAATTAATTAATCTATGACTGCATTGTGTTATTCTTGAGAACCAATTTTCCCATCCGTTTTTCAATTACAGCAAAGGAGGTGCCACTCTAGGTCTAATTACTGTCACATGCTATATGACAAATCCTATGGTCATGTGGAAATCATATGCCCTCAAAACAATAGCAATTTAATACGCATTCTAAAATGTCACTGCTAAATTATGAAAAAGCGACGACTCAAAATGTTGCAAAAGTGCCAAATAGTGCTTACACTACTTTATAAATGGTTGTCACTCAAAATAATATATAAAACACAAATGATGTAAGGACACATCTTAGTCAATAAATTATGCTATGCATTAGGAACATGGCTAGGCATATGAAAAGGGTTATTATAGTCCAAGGGTACGTTACTAGCGGTAGTCCACTGTTCTATAACCTAGATGTCCTCCTGCCTCAGCATACAATTACTCTAAGCATTAAAAGCGGGACACAGCAGTGTAACCATACTTCATGGCTGGCTGGCTTGGCTGTGACTAGTGGGAGGTTCATCAGTGGGAGCACCAGGGGGATAGGCTTTAGCAGGCCCTGTTATCTCAGGCTATTCTGCAGGTCTCAGGTTAATTAATTCTGTCCCCCACATGAAGGGGACAGACAAAGGAAGCCAATTTGTTCACCTTGGGTGGGCTGTCAGGACATATGAAATATAATTAGAGAGAGAGATGTTTTCCTGTTGGTTGACCACCTCATCAAAAGGGGGAGGGGAGGGTGGCTGATAAGCACTGATAAGCATTTTCTTATTTCACAACGCAAGTGTGGTTTCTGAGAAGAAAATCAAACAAATGAATCAAAGCTATATTGATAACAAATCGACAGACTAAAAAGCCATCAAACAACCCTGATTCGATCTCCTGCCATGGCAAATTGTGTTTTGGGTACTCAGTGGGACAGTTGTAAGCTTTTGCAGATTTTGCTGAGGAAATATCTACTGTAATGTAACTTCAGACAAACAATCATTTCTTGTTTCCAATGGAAATTTGGAGTGTATAGAGAAATTAGTAAACCTTCATGTTCTTTGTCTACTGTCCCAGCTTTCCTCATCTTTTTAGGGGTCTTCATGAACAGGGGGAAGATGGTCCTCAGGCCCAGGATGTCCACAAACTTGTGGCAGTTATCAGAACCCTCTGGGCCAATCATGCCGTGGTCTAAGACCTTCAGAGCGCTGGTCCGAGACATTTTCTTTTCCCTGGGAAGTGTACAAAAAAAAACATTTCAGAAAGGCTCAACTATCTCTGGCACAACAGCTAGCTCACAGCATGTTCATGATGGTCTTTTGCCAGGCACACAGACTTAGTGACCTAGCAACATGGAGTCCCTCTCCCCTATCTAAATCTATAGGCAGTCCTTTAAAGATAACTCCTCATAACACAACGTTTCTGCAGCTTATGAGGTAGTACATTTTTTTGACAAAGTTAAATGGTTTTAAGAATGCAGAGGCAATTATAAAGATGCCTTCAACCGTGTTCCTAAGCTCATATTGCAAACCCCTTGATAAAGCCTAACCTCTGCTTCAATACTTTTCTCTATTTTTGTAGAGGTGCAGAACTTATGATTCTGTGAATCTCAAGGGAAGTGAAAAGAGAGAGTTACACGTTCCTCCCTAGATAACCCATTCTGAAAGCTTTCTCCTGTGGATGATATAAAAGTGAGTTTTGCATTGCTATAATTATACTGAACAAAAATATGAATGCAACATGTAAAGTGTTGGTCCCATGTTTCATGAACTGAAATAAATAATCACAGAAATGTTCCATACTCACAAAAAGCTTATTTTTTTATTTTTATCATTTTTTATTTTATTTTTTTACATCCCTGTTAGTGACCATTTCTCCTTTGCCAAGATAATCCATCCACCTGACAGGTGTGGCATATCAAGAAGATTATTAAACAGCATGATCATTACACAGGTGCACCCTGTGCTGGGGACATACAACGCCACTGTAAAATGTACAGTTTTGTCACACAATTCCACAGATGTCTCAAGTTTTGAAGGAGCAAAAATCACGAGGCCCATGTTTATTAAGGTATCTGTGACCAACAGATGCACATCTGTATTCCCAGTCACGTGAAATCCATAAATCCATGTTCCGCTTATACTTTTGTTCAGTATAGATGTCGATTTGTGTAAATCCGGCTGTCTGCCGGGCGTCTGCATGATGATTAGAGCTTGGGCATGGAGGGTTTCATAAATGCGTGTAACGTTTATTTATTGCTCTTTAAGGTCAATGCCATGGTTCTTCAGCGCCGTGTCGACTGATTGACTGGACTGGCAGCTGAGCAGAGTCAGAGACGTGCTTTGTGAAAAAAGACACTCAACCCTGTCAATGTATATACAGTGCATTCGGAAAGTATTCAGACCCCTTCACTTATACCACATTTTGTTACGTTTAGAGCCTTATTCTAAAATGGATTAAATACATGTTTTTCCTCATCGATCTACACACAATACCCAATTATGACAAAGCGAAAATAAGTTTAGAAATTGTTGCAAATGTATTCAAAATAAACATAAATACCTTATTTACATAAGTATTCAGACCCTTTGCTATGAGACTGGAAATTGAGCTCAGGTACATCCTGTTTCCATCCTTGAGATGTTTCTACAACTTCATTGATTGAATTGATTGAACATTATTTAGAAAGGCACACACCTGTCTATATAAGGTCCCACAGATGACTGTGCATGTCAGAGCAAAAACCAAGCCATGAGGTTGAAGGAATTGTCTGTGGAGCTCCGAGACAGGATTGTGTCGAGGCACAGATCAAGATTGAACTCTTTGGCCTGAATGCCAAGTGTCACGTCTGGAGGAAACCAGGCACCATCCCTACGGTGAAGCATGGTGGTGGCAACATCATGTTGTGGGGATGTTTTTCAGCGGCAGGAAGAATAGTAAGGATCGAGGGAAAGATGAACAGAGCAAAGTACAGAGTGATCCTTGATGAAAACCTGCTCCAGAGCGCTCAGGACCTTGGAAGGTGAACCTTCGCCCTAGTCTAACGGGACAACGACCCTAACACACAGCCAAGACAATGCAGGAGTGGCTTCGGGACAAGTCTCTAAATGTCATTGAGTGGCCCAGCCAGAGCCCAGACTTGAACCCAGTCGAACATCTCTGGAGAGACCTGAAAATAGCTGAGCAGCTACGCTCCCTATCCAACCTGACAGAGCTTGATAGGATCTGCAGAGAAGGATGGGAGAAACTCCCCAAATAAAGGTGTACCAAGCTTGTAGCGTCATACCCAAGAAGACTCATGGCTTTACTTTCAACAAAGTAAAGGGTCTGAATACTTGTGTAAATGTGATATTGCCATTTATTTTTAATACATTAGCAATAATTTCTAAAAACCTGTTTTCGCTTTGTCATTATGAGGTATTGTGTGTAGATTGATGAAAAACATTTATTTAATCAGTTTTAGAATAAGGCTGTAACGTAACAAAATGTGGATAAAGTGAAGAGAACTGAATACTTTCCGAATGCACTGTAAATCCCTACTTAGATATCAGATCACCAGTGACCAGTGTGAATTGAAAGGAGGGTTTAAAAAAGGCCTAGAGCCAAGCCAAGTACCTCCTTTGAGGAGGTACTTAGATGGTTTGTTTCAACCAACAGCTTAAGACATTCAATTACTGAAATATTCAAAACGGAGCTGTGTGTGTGGAGGTGTTCAACATCAAGGTCTTTACCTAAGCATGAGGTTCATAAGCTGCAGACCCTCTCCCCTGAGGAAGCGGTCCCGGTTGGCAGCCAGCATCAGACAGGAGCACAGGGCATCAAACAGGTTCTCCATCATCTCCTGCTCCTCTGCCGTGGCTGGGTTGTGGCGCTTGAACACCTGAAGTAGAATGACACCCACAGCTCATCACCAGGGTTGGGTAGGTTACTTTCTAAATGTAATCCGGTAGTCATTAGTTACCTGTCCCTGTCCAACACTTATCAGTAACGTAACACTTTGATTACCCAAACTGAGTAATGTAATCTGATTACTTAGTTAATTTTAGATGACTTCCCCTTAAGAGGCATTAGGAGAAGACAAAAGTTACAATTACCAATTGAACAACATCTATTGTAGGATAAATAGATGTTAGGGGTTTACATAGCTGGCCATAAATGGATGTTGCATTTTACTTTATGGGTTGGTTATGTACTAATCCATTACTTTCTACAACAGACAATAATAATAATAATACGATTATGCTCCCTCTTTACATTACAAACCAAAGTCTGGAAATCTGACAGTCATGCCAATCAATATAATATCCTTTGATCTTAAAAAACAGGACTTGGAATTAAGAGCATTAGCCAAAAACGAAGGATTTATTAGCCTACTCTGTTTATGATTTTGTTGTGATGGAGGATTGGGCTCATTGTTTTGAGTTGAAAAATAAATGCTGCTCTCATGGAATGGCATGCTTTGAGCACTACCGAAAAGTCCCTTTTGCATGTGAGAAATGAATGACATATGCTGCATTTGCTATAGCCCTATTGTTTACGCTTTTGTTGGTGACACTTTGATATCGTGATAATTTGCAGCTGTTTAAGTCAATCAAAAGTGTGTGAGTTTGAGCATATGTCC
This sequence comes from Salvelinus sp. IW2-2015, assembly GCF_002910315.2. Taxonomy (NCBI): domain Eukaryota; kingdom Metazoa; phylum Chordata; class Actinopteri; order Salmoniformes; family Salmonidae; genus Salvelinus; species Salvelinus sp. IW2-2015. Next base: position 19,199,892 of record NC_036857.1, on the reverse strand, counting down.
GTTAGGCTTATAGAATATTTTTTTGAATCAGCACAAATTTTATTGAGCAACAAAAGCCCCACTCGTGGTCTTCTTAAATTTAACTTGTCTTTGACTGTATGGAGCACAATACCACAGAGGAGTTTAGAAGGGAGGAACTCTGATTTGAATGTCATTAAGCAAACAGAAAGTTGATTAAAAAAAAAATCAAAATCACTACAATATATCAAACATCCTTTCTGAATTTGAAAGTAATCATCTAGTTTTCAAAAGTATCTGTAATTTTATTACAATATCTATGCTGGTAACGGATTACATGTAATCCATTACTCCCCAACCTTGTCTATCACCAGGGAACTGACATGGCCAGAAATTACTTTGAACTGTGATGCTGGTAAATTCAGTATAAATGCAATAAATTATGTACTGGTTTGGCTCATTGGCAGACTTTAAACAGTGTAACTGTAATTCATTTTTGGTTGTGTATGATAAAACTCACAAAGATAGAACAGTATTCAACCAAATACATTTTGGGTGCAGTGCCCTCGGAACTAAGGACACACTGAAACCTTGCAACCGGCATCACCAACAAAGTGGAGAGACTTACGAAGCAAAGCAGAAAATCTGTCTAGCATCAAGTTACACTTCAAAATGTTATTCATTTGCATTAGACAGAATTATACTGGAGACCTTGAATATATCAAATATTATAATACTTAGCCAAAAGAATCCTGCACATAAGGCTAATCTAACTGAGGTTGTGTTCATGAAGTGGGTATGGATAGATCACTACTGTAAAGAACACAGTTCTTATGAGCTGCTGAAACTTCAACAGTGTGATGTAAGGTGTGTGTGAGAGAGAGACCATGATGAATCAGAGAGAGAGAAGGAGCAGGAGCAGTAGAAAATGTGAACAGACAGGTTGGTCAAATCCCTAGGAGTCTTACAGAGAGCTGCTGCAGTAAAACGTCAATCCCATCCAGCTCCCCCAAGAGCTCCCTGGTGCCTGGAGGTAGGTAGGTAGGTGTAGAGAGAGCGTGAGAGAGAGAGAAACTTAAAATATTGTGGACATAAACATTGACAAACATAGTTAGAGCGGGACGGTGGGAGACTGAATCGATCGAGGCAGCACAACCAACCTAGGCAACTAAACTCAGAGGGGGAGACCAAGAAGAAAATTAGATAGGACAGAATATCAATGTGGCCCAGTGCATTATTGTTCTGGACATAGTCCCTGACTGTCATCCAGCAGCACTAGAAGGCCTTCTGGACCTAGCCACTCAGAAACGAACAAAAGTGTACTTTAACCAGTCATGTTACTCTACTATTTTGGTCCACAGACAGAGTAAGCACACCAAACACCTCTGTGGCTATGTTTATTCGACAATAACACATTCGACTAGAGCAGTTTTCATCACTTTGTACAGCAAGTAGAGGAGAAAGGGCTGTAAATTTACTGTCATTGTTTTGAAGCAAGATAGCCAAGATTTCACTGCAGTACAGCTTGTTAGCATCGAATGGAATCTTTGCCTGAAAGAGAGAAAGGGTGGGGGTGATGAATGCCAAAATCAGTGACAGCATGAGCAATTGAAAGCCTATATGCTGTACTGTAGGTACTGGTCCAGAACAGACATTTTCAATGAGACACATCCAACCAGCCTGCAAAAACCTCTACATAAAGCATCAATAAGCCATGGATTGTGTCATTTTCAGTCATATCCTCACCTTTATTCTCTTTAGCAACCACTGCATGAGTCCTTGCTGAGCTGCTTCTGTGCACAGGCCAGGCCTGAACTCTGCCATGTTCTCAATGATGGCTGATGGAGAGTGATGGGAGAGAAGAGAGGCGAATGACTTTCAGATTATGACAGCACCTCGCTGAGAAGTATAGAGGTCTCAGATTCCTTTGCTAATACTTGCATTATAAAGCCGTCTGAGACACCTTATATCTCAATCAGCCAGGAGAAGGTCGGCAAAATCCCAGAGGAGAGAGAGACGACAGAAGGACAAGGAGAAGGAGCAATATAGGCCTGCTGAAGAAGAGGGAAGCCTTTATCACTAATTCCAGCTGAGCAGACACCATCCTGGAGGACATGAGCCTCTGAGCCCCAACCACGAAGCAGACAAAAGGCTTATTCAAGCCTGGAGAGCTGCCTTGATAAGACGCCATCAAAACACTAGGCGCACTGAGCCCAAATGTAATGATTAAATAATCGGAACGTGTTTCTTCTATGTGAATAGAATGGAGGGCATCTCACTGATTCACAAACCGTTAGGACATGTTATGACAAACAGATTTTCAGACTATGGGCTAAAACTGCTCCACGCCAGCATTTACAAACATTTTAATAATCCCCATATTTTGTCCAATCATTCTGCAGTGGGTCTTACCTAACGTGTTGTAGACTCCATCTGCCTCCTCCTTCACCTGCTCATCCAGCCTCTCCATGTTCTGCACCAGAAGGGCCACAACCTGTCCCTCCAACTACAGTTAGAGAAGAAGACAGGCTGTTTCATCACAGCATTATGGAATACTGTGTGGTTGAGTGACAACAATAAAGGCTCAGGCCTAATTTCCGTTGTTAACTTATAAGTCATATAAGACCAGAGTGATTTGACCTTTGCCTCCATGGTCTTTCTAAATGTCAGCCGACATTATGATGGGGTACTCAACCTTTTCCAGAAAACCGCCAATACCTGTGCTGCTGTCAAAGTGAGTGCAAAGGGAGGGCTAAGGCTTCCGCATGCTTCGTTTGGAAACGAACGAGTGTGCGCGCATACTCCCATAAAAGACCTTAGCTTGAAATACCAGAAAAGACCAGGCAAAAGTAATGTTTGTCCATCTTGAGACGCCGTAGCCAGTATACACTCCTCAAAATAGTCAGAATTAATCTAAGACAACTCAAGAAATCGGTCATTCATTTTGCAGTTTTTGCAGAGATCTTAGTCGCGCAATTTTACATCTAAGATGTTCGGTGCAATATTTCTCAAGTGAAAGAATATGCATGAAAACGAGTAATCTATCGTTGAATGACAACAAACACTTTATTGAAGGATCCCTACCGTTGACCAATGACCGACGAAGGGGCGTAAACTTCAGCTCTGAAGTTCGCCTCAAGATTTTTCTTTGGAACGAACAGCCCAAAAAAACCTTGCAGAAGACCAGAACTAACATAAACGTCACAAAATGTCGTCATAATATATGCACAAGCTGTTTCGGATGGGAAGCACGCGGACGACTTAAGACAGACCATTTCACTAAGGCAATGGACATTAGCTGGGATTGAATCTGCTTTTAATCTTTTGAGTTTATCATCAGCATCAATATGGTTGTAGGGGGGATGAGAAATAACACAAAATGGCAGCTAGCCATGACTTGATTGTATACAAACAAAATGGACTCACCAAAGAGTCTATGAGTACTTCCGCGCCCTCCTCACTTTCATGAAGTGTGTCGATGTCCGTCAGCTCTTGTAACAAATCAACCACTGCAATGGCGATATGTAGGAGAGGCTAAGGATTTTTACAGTGGGTAGTAATATGTTTGATTTTTTCTAGGTTCAGTTTTGAATAATTAGTAGCCTTATTCAAGGTAAAATGCATAGAATAGCATTAGTCAATGGTTTAACAAGTGCAGGTAAATTAACTGAATTTAACAGTGAATGATGCCCAGTAAGCAATCTTTGAAGGAAAGGATATCTGTGTTCTCGTGGCTGAGTAAGCCCAGCAGGGAATGGACAGCATTGAGCTCCACCAAGAGGTGGTAGAGATCAGGCATGGTGGCGATGACATGCATCTCCTGGATGATGTCATTCAGATCCAGCTCTGTTTCCATGAACCTGAGCAGAGGCATAAATAAAGTATGTCAGAAATGGAAAATAAGTCCAGACTTGTTGAATGCAATGTCATGTAATTAAAGACTGGAGCAGATCAATTTACCCTTAAAATAGAATTATACCTTTATAAGACAAAAGCATGAATACTTCAGGTATAACTAGGGCTGGCACGATTACCGTATAAACGTGAAACCGACGGTTATGGATGAAGACCGCCATGAAAATAAAATAACCGTCATAACTGTTTTAACAAAAGAGTCTTCGGTGCCTAAGCAACGCCCCCCTCCCTGCAGTCTAGGTTGAAGATGACTAAGGGTGTGTTTGTAAATTCACTCTGGAGTGTGAGTGCACTCTGGGGGTTCTTATATTCAGAGCGTTGTCAGATTATCTGTGTGTAAATTCAGTGTTTACGCTCTTGGATTGTTCAGAGTGCACACTGGACGCTCTGGTCTAGGGGGAAAAGTATGTAAGCATTATAACCTAACGGCAGTCAAGCACCCAAGTTAACTGGCTAAAGTTGGCTAGCTTGCTAGCTACTGCCAGACACAAATGAGAGAACACCTCACTGACTATTTTACTCGCCCTAGTAGAGCTGGTTGGACTGTTGTCCTGTTATCTAGAGCGTTGGGTATTGTAACTGTGCTGCTAGCAACAATTTATTTTCGTTTTTTTGTCTGATGTTTACTGATACCTGTCAAATTCAATGGGTGTTGAGGGTTCGTCAATTCATCAGTTATTCTGCACTCTGTCACACAAACGAGAGAGCTCTGAAATCGGAGTAGATAGCCAAAGCAAATTTACGAACAAAGGTTAAGACAAGAGGATTCTAATATCCCACAACTCCTTGCAGCAACGGGACCAGCTATTCTAGTCAACAACGGCGCTGGTATTTCGCAACGGCACATCACATAAACCTGTTAATATTCAAAAAGTTTACACATGGAATCCTAACCTGTTATCGTCAATCTAGCCTACAGCCCATGCAGTCAGGAGTGGAGGAGAAAATGTACCTCTTAAAATAAATAAATAATATATATACACATACACACACAGCTGAAGTCGGAAGTTTACATACACTTTACACACAACATACACAACTCGTTTTTCAAACACTCCACAAATTTCCTGTTGGATGTGTTTCAAGGACTACCTTCAAACTCAGTGGCTCTTTGCTTGACATCTTGGGAAAATCTAAAGAAATCAGCCAAGACCTCAGAATTTTTTTTGTAGACCTACACAAGTCTTGTTCTTCCTTGGGAGCAATTTCCAAACGCCTGAAGGTACCACGTTCAACTGCACAAACAACAGTATCCAAGTATATACACCATGGAACCACGCAGCCGTCATACCGCTCAAGAAGGAAACTTGTTCTGTCTCCTAGAGATGAACGTACTTTGGTGCGAAAAGTGCAAATCAATCCCAGAACAGCAGCAAAGGACCTTGTGAAGATGCTGGAGGAAACAGGCACAAAAGTTACTATATCCACAGTAAAACGAGTCCTATATCGACATAACCTGAAAGGCCGCTCAGCAAGGAAGCCACTTCTCCAAAACCGCCATAAAAAAAGCCAGACTACGGTTTGCAATTGCACAAAGATGTACAATTGCAAAGATGTGCAAATGTCCTCTGGTCTGATGAAACAAAAATAGAACTGTTTGGCCATAATGACCATTGTTACATTGAGGAAAAAGGGGGATGCTTGCAAGCCGAAGAACACCATCCCAACCGTGAAGCACGGTTGTGGCAGCATCATGTTAGCATCATGTTGTGGAGGTGCTTTGCTGCTAGAGGGACTGGTGCACTTCACAAAATAGATGGCATCATGAGGGAGGAAAATTATGTGGATATATTGAAGCAACATCTCAAGACATCAGTCAGGAAGTTAAAGCTTGGTCGCAAATGGGTCTTCCAAATGGACAATGACCCCAAGCATACTTCCAAGTTGTGGCAAAATGGCTTAAGGACAACAAAGTCAAGGTATTGGAGTGGCCATCACAAAGCCCTGACCTCAATCCTATAGAAAATGTGTGGGCAGAACTGAAAAAGCGTGTGCGAGCAAGGAGGCCTACAAACCTAACTCCGTTACACCAGCTCTGTCAGGAGGCACGGGCCAAAATTCAGCCAATTTATTGTGGGGAGCTTGTGGATGGCTACCCGAAATGTTTGACCCAAGTTAAACAATTTGAAGGCAATGCTACCAAATACTAATTGAGTGTATGCAAACTTCTGACTCACTGGGAATGTGATGAAAGAAAATAAAGCTGAAATAAATCACTCTCTCTACTATGGAGGTGTGTTGGGTCATTGCCCTGTTGAAAAACAAGTGATAGTACCACTAAGCCCAAACCAGATGGGACGGCGTATCGCTGCAGAATGCTGTGATAATCATGCTGGTTAAGTGTGCCTAGAATTCTAAATAAATCACAGACAGGGTCAACAGCAAAGCACCCCCACACATCCTCCATGCTTCACGGTGGGATCCACACATGCAGAGATCATCCGTTCACCTACTCTGCGTCTCACAAAGAAATGGCGGTTGGAACCCCAAAATAAAAAAGAACATTTGGAGTCATCAGACGAAAGGACATATTTCCACCTGTCTAATCTCCATTGCTCGTGTTTCATAGCCCAAGCAAGTCTCTTCTTATTGGTGTTCTTTAGTAGTGGTTTCTTTGCAGCAATTCGACCATGAAGGCCTGATTCAAACAGTCTCCTCTGAACAGTTGATGTTGAGATGTGTCTGTTACTTGAACTCAGTGAAGCATTTATTTGGTCTGCAATCTGTGGTGCAGTTAACTCTTAAAGAACTCTGCAGTAGAGGTAACTCTGGGCGTTCCTTTCCTGTGGCGGTCCTCATGAGAACCAGTTTCATCATAGCGCTTGATGGTTTTTGCAACTGCCCATGAAGAAACTTAAAGTCATTTCACTTTGCTTATTTGAGCTGTTCTTGCCATAATATGGACTTGTTATTTGTCCAAATATGGCTATCTTCTTCCTACCTTGTCACAACACTACTGATTGGCTCAAACACATTAAGGAAAGAAAATCAAATTTACTTTTAACAAGGCACACCTGTTAATTGAAATGCATTCCAGGTCACTACCTCATGAAGCTGGTTGAGAGAATGCCAAGAGTGTGCAAAGCTGGCATCAAGACAAAGGGTGACTACTTTGAAGAACCTCAAATATAAAGTCATCCAAAGTTCCATGACCGTCACAGCCTTATGTATAAATGTCCCTCATTAACTCACCTCCCCGGGGTGTCTGGGAACTTTATCCTCAGCTCCTGGTTTTTGTAGGACCTTTTTTCAAAGGTCAGGATCATTTTCTTCACCGAACTCTCATCCACTGGTTCACCCTGAAAACAGAGTGCCCTTTTGTGAAAAGTGTAACCAAGACAACAAAAAAGTATTTTAGGAACAAGATCAGCACATTTAACGCCGCATGAGAGAAGACGGCTGACGCTTTAAGTGCTCCTAATCAACTGATTTTCTGTTCGTTTTTTTGCGTTGTTTGTAACTTATTGTTTTTACTTATTTTGTACATAATGTTGCTGCTACCGTCTCTTACGACCGAAAATAACTTCTGGACATCAGAACAACGATTACTCATCACGAACTGGCAGAAGCTTTTTTTTCCTTTAACGAGTCCGAAGTGAAGGACATACTGCTTTACCGGGAACAGGCCCAAATCCCCGTCATTTGCGTGAAGAGAAGACGGAGAAAAAGAGGGCGGAGGTGGGCCTGACTTCTGAGAATTCGTAGGCGATTGAATAAACACCCACTGCCTTCCGTTCTACTAGCTAATGTGCAATCATTGGAAAATAAAATCGACGACCTACGAGGAAGATTAAACTAACAACGGGACATTAAAAACGAATATCTTACGCGTCACGGAGTCGTGGCTGAACGACAACATTATCAACATACAGCTAGCTGGTTATACGCTCTATCGGCAGGATAGAACAGTGGCGTCTGGTAAGACAAGGGGTGGCATCCTATGTAAATGTGTAAACAACAGCTGGTGCACAATATCTAAGGAAGTCTCAAGGTTTTGCTCCCCTGAGGTAGAGTATCTCATGATAAGCTGTAGACCACACCATCTGTATTTTTTGTAGCTGTCTATTTACCACCACAGACGGATGCTGGCAACAAGACCGCACTGAATGAGCTGTATTCCGCCATAAGCAAACATGAAAACTCTCATCCAGAGGCGGCGCTCCTAGTGGCCGGGAACTTTAATGCAGGGAAACTGAAATCCGTTTTATCAAATTTCTATCAGCATGTTAAAAGTGCAACCAGAGGGAAAAAAACTCCACCACCTTTATCCATTTGGCAAATCTGACCATAATTATATCCTCCCGATTCCTGTTTACAAGCAAAAATGAAAGCAGGAAGCACCAGTGACTTGACCAATAAAAGTGGTCAGATGAAGCAGATGCTAAGCTACAGGACCGTTTTGCAAGCACAGACTGGAATATGTTCCGGGATTCCTCCGATGGCATTGAGGAGTACACCACATCAGTCATTGGCTTCATCAATAAGTGCATCGATGACGTCGTCCCCACAGTGACTACGTACATACCCAACCAGAAGCAATGGATTACAGACAACATCCACACTGAGCTAAAAGCTAGAGCTGCCGCTTTCAAGGTGCAGGACTAACCCGGAAGCTTATAAGAAATCCCACTATGCCCTCCAACGAACCATCAAACAGGCAAAGCGTCAATACAGGACCAAGATCAAATCGTACTACACTGACTACGACGCTCGTCAGATGTGGCAGGGCTTGCAAGCCATTACAGACTACAAAGGGAAGCACAGGCGAGAGCTGCCCAGTGACACGCATACCAGACAGGCTAAACTACTTCTACGATCGCTTCGAGGCAAATTACACTGAAACATGCATGAGAGCACCAGCTGTTCCGGGAGACTGTGTGATCACGCTCTCCGAAGCCGATGTGAGTAAGACCTTTAAACAGGCTCAACATTCACAAGGCCAGACGGATTTCCAGGATGTGTACTGCAAGCATGCGCTGAACAACTAGCAAGTGTCTTCACTGACATTTTCAACCTCTCCCTGTCCGAGTCTGTAATGCCAACATGTTTTAAGCAGACTACCATAGTCCCTGTGCCCAAGAATACTAAGGTAACCTGCCTAAACGACTACCGACCCATAGCACTTACATCTGTAGCCATGAAGTGCTTTGAAAGGCTGGTCATGGCTCACAACACCATTATCCCAGAAACACTAAACGGACTCCAATTTGCAAATGCCCTATGTGAGAATGCCATTCATTGACTACAGCTCAGCGTTCAACACCATAGTGCCCTCAAAGCTCATCACTCTGCAACTGGATCCTGGACTTCCTGACGGGCCGCCCCCCAGGTGGTAAGGGTAGGTAACAACACATCCGCCACGCTGATCCTCAACACAGGGGCCCTTCAGGGGTGTGTGCTTAGTCCCGTCCTGTACTCCCTGTTCACTCATGACTGCACGGCCAGGCACAACTTCAACACCATCATTAAGTTTGCCGATGACACAACAGTGCTCGGCCTGATCACCAACAAGACAGCCTATAGGGAGGTGGTCAGAGATCTGGCCGTGTGGTGACAGGATAACAACCTCTCCCTCAACGTGATCAAGACAAAGGAGATGATTGTGGACTACAGGAAAAGGAAGCCCGAGCACGCCCCCATTCTCATCAACAGGTCTGCAGTGGAGCAGGTTGAGAGCTTCAAGTTCCTTGGTGTCCACATCACCAACAAACTAACATGGTCCAAGCACACCAAGACAGTCGTGACGTGGGCACGACAAAACCTATTCCCCCTCAGGAGACTGAAAAGATTTGGCATTGATCCTCAGATCCTCAAAAGGTTCTACAGCTGCACCATCGAGAGCATCCTGACTGGTTGCATCACTGCCTGGTATGGCAACTGCTCAGCCTCCGACCGCATGGCACTACAGAGGGTAGTGCCAACGGCCCAGTACATCACTGGGGCCAAGCTTCCTGCCATCCAGGACCTCTATACCAGGCGGTGTCAGAGGAAGGCCCTAAAAATTATCAAAGACTCCATCCACCCTAGTCATAGACTGTTCTCTCTGCTACCGCATGCAAGCGGTACCAGAGCGCCAAGTCTAGGTCCAAGAGGCTTCTAAACAGCGTCTACCCCCAAGCCATAAGACTCCTGAACATCTAATCAAGTGGCTACCCAGACTATTTGCATTGCTGCCCCCTCTTTTACACCATTGTTACTCTGTTATTATCTATGCATAGTCACTTTAATAACTCTACCTACATGTACATATTACCTCAATTACCTCCACTAACTGGTGCCCCCGCACATTGACTCATTACCGGTACCCCCTGTATATATTCTCGCTATTATTTTACTGCTGCTCTTTAATTACTTGTTCCTCTTATTTCTTATTCTTATTTTTTTAACTGCATTGTTGGTTAAGGGCTTGTAAGTAAGCATTTCACTGTAAGGTCTACACCTGTTGTATTCGGCGCATATGACTAAAACAATTTGATTTGATTGATTTTATGTCAGTAAAACTGTGCCCACCTCTTGGTCGTCTGCATCCTCATCATCATCCATGAGTTTCTCCAGTATCTTCTTCCTGTCACCACTCGGGTCCTCACCGTCATCTCTCTCCAGGCGTCTGGCCAGTTCTCTGCCAACCTTCTTGCTTCTGGGGTCATCATCATCATCATCCCGCAGACGCTTTGCCCCCCTGTCAGGCTACAATGAAGATCACACCATCAACACCATGTTGAGCAGGTACATCAAAACAGGGATGTCAAGTCATAAGGCTTTGCAATGTATCCAAGCAAACAGTTAATAATGTAGCAAATGCATTCATCTTTACATGCAACAGCACTTGATTTTCTGATACACACTATGGCCAAAAGTATGTGGACAAATTCAAATGTGTGTATTCCACACCCATTGCTGACAGGTGTATAAAATTGAGCACACAGCCATGCAATCTCCATAGAAGAACATTGGCCTTACTGAAGAGCTCAGTGACTTTCAATGTGGTACCATCATTGGATGCCACCTTTCAAACAACGGCTCTGCCGAGAAGTGGTCAGCCACACAAGCTCACAGAACAGAACTGCCGAATTCTAAAGCACGTAAAAATCATCTGTCCTCGGTTGCAACACTCACTACCGAGTTCCAAACTGCCCCTGGAAGCAACGTCAGCACAAGAACTGTATGTCGGGAGCGTCACGAAATGTGTTTCCGTGGCCGATCAGCTGCACACAAGCCTAAGATCACCACGTGCAATGCCAAGCGGCAGCAGGAGTTGTTTAAAGCTCACCGCCATTGGACTCTGGAAACGAGTTTTCTGGAGTGATGAATCGCGCTTCACAATCTGGCAGTCCGACGGACGTATCTGGGTTTGGCGGATGCCAGGAGAACGCTACAGTGCCTTGCAAAAGTATTCACCCCCGTGGCGGTTTTTCTATTTTGTTGCATTACAACCTGTAATTTAAATGGATTTTTATTTGGATTTCATGTAATGGACAGACACAAAATAGTCCAAATTGAAATGGAAAAAAAAATACCAAGGGGGTGAATACTTTCACAAGCCACTGTACCTGCCCCAATGTATAGTGCCAACTGTAAAGTTTTGGTGGAGGAGGAATAATGGTCTGGGGCTGCTTGTTCATAATTCATGCCCCTTAGTTCCAGTGAAGGGAAATCTTAACGCTACGGCACGCAATGACATTCTAGACGATTCTGTGCTTCCAACTTTCTGGCAACAGTTTGGGGAATGCCCTTTCCTGTTTCAGCATGACAATGCCCCCGTGCACAAATCGAGGTACATACATAATTGGATTGTTGAGATCAGTGTGGAAGAACTTGACTGGCATGCGCAGAGCCCTGACCTCAACCCTATACAACACCTTTGGGATGAATTGGAAAGCTGACTGCAAACCAGGCCTAATCGCCCAACATCAGTGCCCGACCTCTCTAATGATCTTGTGGCTGAATGGAAGCAAGTTTCTGCACCAATGTTCCAACATCTAGTGGCAAGCCTTCCCAGAAGAGTGGAGGATGTTATAGCAGGAAAGGGGTGACCAACCATATTAATGCCCATTATTTTGAAATGGGATGTTCGACGAACAGGTGTCCACATACTGTTGGCCATGTAGTGTGCTCAAGAAATTACATTCCACGAAAGCAACATTACTTTAGCTAACAAGGCTGAGCCACAGATAGAAAAAAGAGCAAATATCTTCAGCTGAAGTAGGCAAGCGTTTGTATCACAAGGTAGCTAGCTTAGCTAGATACTGTAAGTTAGTTAGCTACAGTAACTTGTTACCTTTACGTGCTAACTTTAGTTAGGCTAAATTGACATCAGATAGCCAACTCTTTAAATTTGTCACAACATTAACTAGCTAAGCGAACTTAGTTTATTCGCTAATTACCAATCATTTTAGCCAGAAGATAACAGTTAGGGCTAGAGTCAAAGACGCTGTTTACAGAACCCTTATTTTGCTAGCTAACTAACGTTACCGGTAAGTTAGCTAGCTGGGATATGTCTAACCAGCTAATTACCTGATAATTCAGTAGCTCGCCTACGTCCATGACGAAATGTTAAGTTTCGGGAAAACGTTACAGTTATCAACAATGAATTGTGGCTATGTCAGCCTCGCAATGTCCAGCTACAAACTTAAAACAGCAAATGTTACCGTAAAGCACTGCGTCGTCGTGATATTCTGAAGAGGAGGCTTGCTTTGGGGAACTGTGATGGGGACTTGACATTCTAAGGGCCTTAGCTTGTAGGTCCCCGTAAATTAAGAGGCAACACGTTTTCCTGTTTACTTTACAAGTTGCACAGATACTATAGAATGACATTGAATTTACATTTATTGTTATACGATAATTATGCAGGTGGTAACTTTTACAGGACTTTATTTTATTTTCAGGATTTGTTTCCTGAACCATATCTGCAGTTTGCAGCATTTTAATTACATAATCATAATACTGTTATTAATTTAAAAATAATTACAGAGCAACTATGGCATGATGCAACACACGCACACACACAGTCACACACAAATACACGTACACACTCTACACAGCATTGAAAGTCCTCTAACAGAGTGTCTGTAAAAAGAAAAAGAGAAATAAAGATTCAGCGCAAGGCTGCATGTGAGACAAGCAGAAAACCACTTTTTCAATCTGCATCATTCGGGATTTATGAGTGTTGTCTGGCAGGGGCCTCCATGTTGTCACCCTTCACTGTGACCAGCGATCTGTGACAGTAGTGCAATAGCAACAATATCCAAACAGGAGGCCATTGTAAACCAGTCAAGCTTGCGATGCTAGCAACACAAGGGAAAAGAGAGGAGACGGGCAGTAAAATTCTAAGTTAGAAAACACAAGCACTTTGCCAAGGCAAAATACTCACACTTCATGACGCTGTTACAATTGATGGAAAATATGGTTGTTCTTACCAATCCAGTGAAGATGACCCTACTGTATAAAAGCCAAGCAGAGTGTTGATAAACAGGTGTTGATAAACAAAGAAGGAGAAAAGTGTGAGTGGCTATGGTCAACGGTCAGCAGTGTCTCCAAAACCCCCTGCTATGTAGGTAATTAAAATCTGTCTTACCTCACACTACACATGCTGTGTTTGAGATGGAAAATATACCATAAGGGCTCCAAGAAACGCTGCTGGAGGTGGCATCTCTCATAACCTTGGCAGCCATGAATGATGAGCAGTGTGTGGTAACGCTAAATTTAATGTAGGCTTTTTCCATTTCAAGGAGTCCACAATTGTTATTTTAATGTTCTCCATGGCTATATTACTTTGTCCTGTCTGGGTGTTTTGCTTGGTTGAAACTTTCCTGCGAAGACATAAGAGAACATTGTTACTGTTATTATGAAGACTTAAAGTTGGAGAAAGAACCCATGATTAATGGTACTGCATTACAAACCAGGCCCAAGGCACTTGGCCCTGGAAACCATTGGAACATCTATTAAACCTGTAAAATTAATGTTTGGCTGAAAATAATTACCCAGAGACTTAATTACCAACGATTTTTATGGCCCTCTGGTTGTTGTAGTTTTTCTATTACCTCCCTCCTAAAGCAATAAAACAAGGCCAGCTGTGGTGCTATTAAAAACTCTCTATCCTCCTCCAGACTTAAAACTGGATTAACTGCAGTCAAAACCTTGTTTAATCTTTAATACACAGATATAACATCAACTATTGTTTTAAAGACGTTAACCTGTTCCTTAACACAAAGATGGTCAAGGAAAGCGTATAGGAAAGCCTATAACTGAGCTTTATTATATTAAAGGTACACTCAGTGTAAATGAAATTTCCACAAGCAGCACTGCAGATATTGAGATGAGCGAGACGCAAGGCTTCACTCTCGCACAGTCACACATCTGTGCATGTGCATGAGTTCGCTTCACACTTTTACAGCGTGGGAGCCACAGGACAAAACAGAGGAGAAGTTGAACCTCGTGTTTCAATGCTCTTAATTGATATGGAAATTGACCACTATGCGGTTTACTTTCTGCATCTACGTCATATCTCTGAGTCTTTCTTTAATCAACATAAGATGTGGTTACTGGTTACAGTTTCCTCTACTTTGTCCTTATGGCATTCAAATCAACATGCAGGAGCATATTCCTAATAGTGGCCTTGACAACAATGTTAATCAACAACCATCTGCAAGGGGATCCCCTGACAGAAGGAAAGCCTTGTCAGAACGTGATGTCTGCCTCAAAATGTGTTAATATTCAGCTCCTCTATACAACAAAGACATGACGTACATTGGATGTGAATACAAGTACTAGTAGAGGAGGCTGGTGAAGGGAGGACATTTCATAAAAATGAATGGAATGAAGTGAATGGAATGGTATCAAACACATGGAAACCAGGTGTTTGATGTGTTTGAGACCATTCCATTAATTCTGTTACAGACAATATTTGCCTGTCCTCCCCATTTAATGTGCCACCAGCCACCACTGCAAATATTATATAGGAATATGTAAGTTTAAGGTAAAAAAAAAAAGACCTTGTCAGTACCATTAGGGATGCATGCCTGAGGAGTCAGTGAAAGGCAGGTACTGTAAAACATAAAACAGAAGATGTCACAGATGACAGGTTTCCTCATTTCTGTCCAGCTGCAGTGCAGTCATCATGTGAGCAATGACTTTCAAGGACCATTTGCCAAAAAGTTTTTAAAAATCTTTAAATCAATCAGCTCTTGTTTCCTCCTGCTGAACCCCAAAGCCACCATGAATCTCCCCTGTTCAGCATAATTAAATTAACTTGTACCATGATCCCTGAAGATGCTGGGCTTTTCACACAGTGTCTGCTCACTGTGTTAATGACATCTCTTCCCCCCAATGTATTTGGGCTGTGCCGCTGGATCCTTTCCATTGAATTCCATCCGTTTCCTTTCATTCGGAGCAATATAATTTCACACAAGCTGTGAGAGCTGATTACGCTAATCTGCAGAGGTCGCCAGTGATTGCATCGCAGCTACGCTGAGTGTGCCGGGCTCCACACTGTGACTTCATTATTTAACATCAGGGGGATATGGTGGCCTGACTTTGTGAAATACAAAGCATTGTTTGGCCCATGAGTCAGATGGTGCAATAAAATGAATTGCATAATTCCTTCTGAGATATTTCCACCACACACATGTTTCCCTCCCCAAAACAATTGGTGTTCATAAGTGTTGTACCTAGTTAAATAAATATATATATTTTTTAATATAATAAATGTGGGCCTATACAGGTGTAGGATCTTAATTTGATAACTTTCCTGCAATGCATTTGAGGTTTAAAAAGGCTTCTGAAATTAGTAATTTCCACATTAAAATTTCAGACTTGATTTTTCCCTCACGAAAAATGTATTCTGCCTTGTTCACCTGCCTTGGCGTTTCTTCTATTTTGTTGCATTACAACCTGTAATTTAAATTGATTTTTATTTGGATTTCATGTAATGGATAGACACAAAATAGTCCAAATTGGTGAAGTGAAATAAAAAAAATACTTGTTTAAAAAAATTCTAAATATATATTTATTTTAAGTGGTGAGTACATATGTATTCACCCCCTTTGCTATGAAGCCTCTAAATAGGATCTGGTGCAACCAATTACCTTCAGAAGTTACATAATTTGTTAAATAAAGTCCACCTGTGTGCAATCTGTGTCACATGATCTCTCACATGATCTCAGTATATATACACCTGTTCTGAAAGGCCCCAGAGTCTGCAACACCACCAAGCAAGTGGCACCACCAAGCAAGTGGCACCATGATGACCAAGGAGCTCGCCAAACAGGTCAGGGACAAAGTTGTGGAGAAGTACAGATCAGGGTTGGCTTATAAAAAAAATATCAGACACTTTGAACATCCCACAGAGCACCATTAAATCCATTATTAAAAAATGGAAAGAATATGGCACCACAACAAACCTGCCAAGAGAGGGCCGCCCACCAAAACTCACAGACCAGGCAAGGAGGGCATTAATCAGAGAGGCAACAAAGAGACCAAAGATAACCCGGAAGGAGCTGCAAAGCTCCACAGCGGAGATGGGAGTATCTGTCCATAGGACCACTTTAAGCCGTACACTCCACAGAGCTGGGCTTTACGGAAGAGTGGCCAGAAAAAAATAAGCAAACATATTTGGTGTTCGCCAAAAGGCATGTGGGAGATTTGGGAGTTTGGGAGATTCCCCAAACATATGGAAGAAGGTACTCTGGTCAGATGAGACTAAAAATTAGCTTTTTGGCCATCAAGGAAAACGCTATGTCTGGCGCAAACCAAACACCTCTCATCACCCTGAGAACACCATCACCACAGTGAAGCATGGTGGTGGCAGCATCATGCTGTGGGGATAATTATTTATTATCAGGGACTGGGAAACTGGTCAGAATTGAAGGAATGTTGGATGGAGCTTAATACAGGGAAATTCTTGAGGGAAACATGTTTCAGTCTTCCAGAGATTTGAGACTGGGATGGAGGTTCACCTTCCAGCAGGACAATGACCCTAAGCATACTGCTAAAGCAACACTCGAGTGGTTTAAGGGGAAACATTTAAATGTCTTGGAATGGCCTAGTCAAAGCCCAGGCCTCAATCCAATTGAGAATCTGTGGTATGACTTAAAGATTGCTGTACACAAGCGGAACCCATCCAACTTGAAGGAGCTGGAGCAGTTTTGCCTTGAAGAAGGGGCAAAAATCCCAGTGGGTAGATGTGCCAAGCTGATAGAGACATACTCCAAGAGACTTGCAGCTGTAATTGCTGCAAAAGGTGGCTCTACAAAGTATTGACTTTGGGGGTGAATAGTTATGCATGCTCAAGTTTTCAGTTGTTTTGTCTTATTTCTTGTTGGTTCACAATAAAAAATATTTTGCATCTTCTAGTGGTAGGCATGTTGTGTAAATCAAATGATAAAAATAAAATAAAATCGATTTTAATTCCAGGTTGTAAGGCAACAAAACAGGAAAAATGCCAAGGGGGGTGAATACTTTTGCAAGCCACTGTAAATGTCCATTAGTTATAATTCACATAAGTCATTTCCCGTAGATGCAGGATTATTTTCCTGCTGTTGCAAACTGGCTCAAATTAATATCTGTACCTGTTAGTTTGTGACAGTATTCAGGGTGTGTCAATCGAGGGATCAAGGGGTCTTAAACCATAAGGAAAAAAGTGTATCAATGATACAGAATCAATAAATACAGACAAGACTAGAATTTGGCCTTGTGCTGAAATATGTTTGCCAGCTATACAGTATACAGTATAGCTGGCAAACATATTTCAGCACAAGGCCAAATTCTAGTCTTGTCTGTATTTATTGATTCTGTATCATTGATACACTTTTACAGAGGTTGGATATTTAAGTGAGGTGTATAAGGATGGGGGGTTTGCCTTAATAGAACAATCTTAATCTGGAGCCTATGTTGAATGTAGGAATTTCCTTATCATCTCAGTGGTTGCAAAAAGTCTGAAATAAATCTACATTGAAAGCAAATCAGTGTCAGCAAATTTGAATAAGTGAAACTTCCTGTCCATTCACATTTGTTTTGATGAACATGGATGAATTGGAAGTGACAGATGCAGGCTTGTGTGGTGCTTTCTAGATAAGGATAGGAGCTTTTATCGTCACCACACAAAAAAAAATTGCGATGCAGAGCAGGTTAGGAGCTGCATGATTCCTGTGTCTAACACAGCAGTGTTAGCTGGCTTGCGGTAACACAGGAGAAAGCTAATGAATTTTATCCTGGAACGAATATGTTCACTGCAATGCTACGGAGGCCTGTGCTTTGGTTGATCACTAAAGCACCAGGTGCAGTGCTTGGGGCAGCTAATGTGCACACTCACATACTCACTCACATACTCACATACAGGCACCTAAAGACATATACAGGATACAAAAATTGTGTGTACAAAACATTTCAGAACCTCTTGCATAAAGATACATTCACACACACACTTCAGTTTTGTGGTAATTTCAGGCACAAGTGATGCTTATAAATCACATTTTCATAGTCTTCAATATTCTCTATGAATAATTCTGAATAAACTCCTATGATGAATCCAAAGCATTCAGGGACTGAGCGGCAGACATGAGAGGAAGTCTGTATCCATTAGTGCCTCTCAGAACCAGAACTTGCATACCTCACCATAAATTGTGATAGAGGGATACATACTGTAACATGCTTTGAAAAAGCTTAAAGGTAGAGCAACACCACAGATATTGAGATAAGCGAGATGCAAGACTTTTCTCTCACATATTCACATACAGTATCTGCGCATGTACACGGGTTCCGTTCATGCTGTTCACAGCATGGTAGCCAGGCCACCAAAACAGTGAAGTTGAGCCTCACACTTCTACACTCTTAATGGTTGTGGAAATTGACCCACTATACCGTTTAGCCTACTTTCTGCCATGTCATTATGCCTTGACTTCTCATTCACTATTACATTCACTATTACAATATAGAGGTAAGGTACCATCTATTGAAAATACCTATGATAGCCCTGAATACCTTATGTATTTCAAATAATTACTCCATGCATTTTCCCTGACTTCCAAAAGTACTAGTTAAATTTTGAATGCCCTGCAGGACAGAAAAATGTGCCAATTCACACACTTATCAAGAGAACATACCTGGTCATCCCTACTGCCTCTGATCTGGCGGACTCACTAAACACAAATGCTTTGTTTGTGAATTATGTGTTCTTATGAGTGTTGGAGTGTGCCCCTGGCTGTCCGTAAAATAATAAAACAAGAAAATCGTGCCGTCTGGTTTGCTTAATATAAGGAATGTGAAATGATTTATAATTTTACTTTTTATTTTGATACTTACATTTATTTTTGATACTTAATTATATTTAAAACCAAATAATTTTAGACTTTTACTCAAGTAGTATTTTACTGGGTGACTTTCCCTTTTACTTGAGTCATTTTCTATTAAGGTATCTTTAGTTTTAATCAAGTATGATATTTGGGACTTTTTACACCACTGATTTTATCTTCCATTAGTCTCTCATGACAGCCTTAATGGAGTCAAATATAGCTGATTTGGTTGTGGATGCAAAAAAGATATATACTGAACAAAAATATAAACGCAACATGCAACAATTTCAAAGATTTTACTGCATTACAGTTCATATAAAGAAATCAGTCAATTGAAATATATTCATTAGGCCCTAATCTATGGATTTCACATGACTGGGAATACATACAGTGGGGAGAACAAGTATTTGATACACTGCCGATTTTGCAGGTTTTCCTACTTACAAAGCATGTAGAGGTCTGTCATTTTTATCATAGGTACACTTCAACTGTGAGAGACGGAATCTAAAACAAAAATCCAGAAAATCACATTGTATGATTTTTAAGTAATGAATTTGCATTTTATTGCATGACATAAGTATTTGATCACCTACCAACCAGTAAGAATTCCGGCTCTCACAGACCTGTTAGTTTTTCTTTAACGAAGCCCTCCTGTTCTCCACTCATTACCTGTATAACTGCACCTGTTTTGAACTCTTACCTGTATAAAAGACACCTTTCCACACACTCAATCAAACAGACTCCAACCCTTCCACACATGGCCAAGACCAGAGAGCTGTGAAGGACATCAGGAGAAATGTAGACCTGTACAAGGCTGGGATGGGCCTACAGGACAATAGGCAAGCAGCTTGGTGAGAAGGCAACAACTGTTGCCACAATTATTAGAAAATGAAGAAGTTCAAGATGACGGTCAATCACCTCGGTCTGGGGCTCCATGCAAGATCTCACCTCGTGGGCATCAATGATCATGGGAATGTGAGGGATCAGCCAGAACTACACGCAGGACCTGGTCAATGACCTGAAGAGAGCTGGGACCACAGTCTCAAAGAAAACCATTAGTAACACACTACGCGTCATGGATTAAAATCCTGCAGCGCACGCAAAGTCCCCACTGCTCAAGCCAGTGCATGTCCAGGCCTGTCTGAAGTTTGCCAACTGACCATCTGGATGATTCCAGAGGAGGAATGGGAGAAGGTCATGTGGTCTGATGAGACAAAAATAGAGCTTTGTTCTAAACTCCACTCGCCATGTTTGAGGAAGAAGAGGATGAGTACAACCCAAGAACACCATCCCAACCGTGAAGCATGGAGTGGAAACATCATTCTTTGGGGATGCTTTTCTGCAAAGGGGACAGGACGACTGCACCGTATTGAGGAGAGGATGGATGGGCCATGTATCGCGAGATCTTGACCAACAACCTTCCTTCCCTCAGTAAGAGCAATGAGATGGGTGGTGGCTGGTCTTCCAGCATACAAACGACCGAAACACACAGCCAGGGCAAACTAAGGAGTGGCTCCGTAAAGAGCATCTCAAGTCCTGGAGTGGCCTAGCCAGTCTCCAGACCTGAACCCATAGAAAATCTTTGGAGGGAGCCGAAGGTCCGTATTGCCCCAGCGACAGCCCGAAACCTGAAGGATCTGGAGAAGGTCTGTATGGAGGAGTGGGCCAAAATCCTGCTGCAGTGTGTGCAACCTGGTCAAGAACTACAGAAACGTATGATCTCTGTAATTGCAAACTAAGGTTTCTGTACCAAATATTAAGTTCTGCTTTTCTGATGTATCAAATACTTATGTCATGCAATAAAATGCCAATTAATTACTTAAAAATCATGCAATGTGATTTTCTGGATTTTTGTTTTAGATTCCTTCTCTCACAGTTGAAGTGTACCTATGATAAAAATTACAGACCTCTACATGCTTTGTAAGTAGGAAAACCTGCAAAATCGTCAGTGTATCAAATACTTGTTCTCCCCACTGTATATGCATCTTTTAGTCACATATACCTTAAATAAAAGGTAGGGGCGCGTGGATCAGTATCTGGTGTGACCACCATTTGCCTCGTGCAGCGCGACACATCTCCTTCACATAGAGTTGACCAGGCTGTGGATTGTGGTCTGTGGAATGTTGTCCCACTCCTCTTCAATGGCTGTGCGAAGTTGCTGGGCGGGAACTGGAACATGCTGTTGTACACGTCGATCCAGAGAATTCCAAACATGCTCAATCAATGACATGTCTGGTGAGAATGCAGGCCGTAGAAGAACTTGGACATTTTCAGCTTCCAGGAATTGTGTACAGATCCTTGCAACATGGGGCCATATATTGGGCTCCCGAGTGGTGTGGTGGTCTAAGGTCCTGCATCTCAGTGCAAAAGGTGTCACTACAGCCCCTGGTTCGAATCCAGTCTGTGTCACATCCGGCCGTGATTGGGAGTCCCGGGTTTGGCCAGGGTAGGCCGTCATTGTAAATAAGAATTTGACCTTAAATGACTTGCATAGTTAAATAAATAAAAGTTTACATATTATGGTGGCGAACTAATGGCACGACAATGGGCCTCAGGATCTTGCCACGGTATCTCTATGCATCAGCGGAGGCTGCTGAGAGGGGGGACGGCTCATAATAATGGCTGGAACAGAGTGAATAGAATGGCATCAAACCACGTGTTTGATGTATTTGATACCATTGCACTGATTCCGTTCTAGTCATTACCACGTGCCCGTTCTCCCCAATTAATATCCAACCAGCCTCCTGTGCTGTGCATTCAAATTGCCATAGATAAAATGCAATTGTGTTCTTTGTCTGTAGTTTATGCCCATACCATAATCCCACTGTCACCAATCTGTTTACAACCTTGATATCAGCAAACCTCTCACCCACACAACGCCATACACGTGGTCTGCGGTTCTCAGGCCGGTTGAACGTACTGCCAAATTCTCTAAAACGACTTTGGTAAAGAAATTAACATTAAATTCTCTGGCATCAGCTCTGGTGGATATTCCTGCAGTCAGCATGCCAACTGCACGCTCCCTCAAAACTTGAGACATCTGTGGCATTGTGTTGTGTGACAAAACTGCACATTTTAGAGTGGCCTTCTATTGTTCCCAGTACAAGGTGCACCTGTGTGATGATAATGTTGTTTAATCAGCTTCTTGATATGCCACATCTGTCAGGTGGATGGATTATCTTGGCAATGGAGAAATGCTCACTAACAGGGATGAAAACAAATTTGTGCACAGATTTTGAGAGAAATAAGCTTTTTGTGCGTATGGAACATTTCTGGGATATTTTATTTCAGCTCATGAAACATGGGACCAACACTTCACGTTTATATTTTTGTTCAGTGTAGATAAAAATGTTTTTACTGTTACATACACTGGATAGGTGCAGTGGGATGTGTTGTTTTACAGGGTCAGGCAGAGTAGCACAGCGCCTCTGGAGCAAATTAGGGTTAAGTGCCTTGTTCAAGGGCACATAGACAGATTTGTCAGCTTCTCGACTCGGGTATTCAAACCAGCGACCTTTCTGTTCTTGACCCAATGCTCTAACTACTTGACTACCTGCCACCCGATTAATCTAACAGTAAAATGATTGTGTTGAGACTGAAAGCACTCCCTTATATAGTAAGGAAGCTAATTCAACAGATGTGAGAGGTCAGGGGTGAACACAGTGCTAACAGCTGCAGGGCCCAGGGAGCAGGTTTGAGGTGGATGGCAGGCATGGATACATGGGAATCACACGGGAGCAGAGCTGAGAAAGTCAGGTGTGAGACCTTGATAAGAGCCAGAATTACATTTTAATTAAAAGTAACACTAATGGAGGCAGATAACACAAAAAGGTCAAAAAGTCTAAAATACATGTTCACTTAAAAGTTCAGATTTTATGGCATTTTTAAAGCATCACCGGCATTATATATTAAATAACATGAGTCTTTGGTGAATCTAAACAAAGTCAGCAAGGTGTCCTCTTTGTTGATGTGAGCCTTGAGGTGACCTACCCTCCTCTGAAACCACGATCCAGGCAGCTTGAAATCAAATGTTGACAGAGAATTGCAGACCCTATCAGAATGCTGAAGTGAGGGTCATGGTGACCAGACCACTGTGGTTTACTGCCTGCCGTCATGGGGCTTTGAAGAGTGCATGACCTTCATGTAAATTAGCCCACATCTCATTAGCTCTCCACAGGCGTATGGAGGGAGGAAGAGCAGGTGTAGGTGGACATATTAGGACATACAGTACCAGTCAAAAGTTTGGACACAACTACTCATTTAATGATTTTTCTTTGTTTTTTACTATTTTCTACATTGTAGAATAATAGTGAAGACATCACAACTATGAAATAACACATATGGAATCAAAATATAATTTATCTTTTAGATTCTTCAAAGTAGCCACCCTTTTCTTTGATGACAGCTTTGCACACTCTTGACATTCTCTCAACCAGCGTCACCTGGAACACTTTTCTATCAGTCTTGAAGGAGTTCCCACATTTGCTGAGTACTTGTTGACTGCTTTTCCTTCACTCTGCGGTCCAACTCATCCCAAACCATCTCAATTGGGTTGAGGTCGGGTGATTGTGGAGACCAGGTCAACTGATGCAGCACTCCATCACTCTCCTTCTTGGTCAAATAGCGCTTACACAGCCTGTAGGTGGGTTGGGTCGTTGTCCTGTTGAAAAACAAATGATAGTCCCACAAAGCGCAAACCAGATGGGATGGCGTATTGCTGCAGAATGCTGTGGTAGCCATGCTGGTTAAGTGTGCCTTGAATTCTAAATAAATCAAATCAAATCACATTTTATTGGTCACATACACATGGTTAGCAGATGTTATCGTGAGTGTAGTGAAATGCTTATGCTTCTAGATCTGACAGTGCAGCAGTATCTAACAGGTAATATCTAACAATTCCACAACAAAACCTAATATCTAACAAATTCCACAACAAAACCTAATACACACAATCTAGTAAAGGAATAAGAATATATAAATATAAAATATATGGATGTGCAGTGCCTGAGCAGCTAAGATGCAATAGATAGTATAGAATAGATAGTGTAGGATACAGTATATACATATGAGATAAGTAACGTGAGAGATATGTAAACATTCTTAAACTGGCATTATTAAAGTGACTAGTGTTCTATTTATTAAAGTGTCCAATGATATCAAGTCTGTAGGTAGGCAGCCGCCTCTCTGTGCTAGTGATGGCTGTTTAACTATCTGATGGCCTTGACATAGAAACTGTTTTTCAATCTCTCTGTCCCAGCTTTGACGCACCTGTACTGACCTCGCCTTCTGGATGGAAGCAGGGTGAACAGGCAGTGGCTGGGGTGGTTATTGTCCTTGATGGTCTTTTTTGCCTTCCTGTGACATTGGGTGTTGTAGGTGTCCTGGAGGGCAGGTAGTTTGCCCCTGGTGATGTGTTGTGCAGACTGCACCACCCTCTGGAGAGCCTTGCAGTTTAGGGCGGTGCAGTTGCCGTACCAGGTGGTGATACAGCCTGACAGGATGCTCTCGATTGTGCACCTATAAAAGTTAGTAAGGGTTTTCGGTGACAAGCCACATTTTTCCAGCCTCCTTAGGTTGAAGAGGCGCTGTTGCGCCTTCTTTACCACACTGTCTGTGTGGGTGGACCATTTCAGTTTGTCGGTGATATGTACACGAGGAACTTAAACATTTCCACCTTCTCCACTGCTGTCCCGTCGATGTGGATAGGAGGGTGCTCCCTTTGCTGTTTCCTGAAGTCCACCATCATCTCTTTTGTTTTGCTGACATTGAGTGAGAGGTTATTTTCCTGACACCACACTCCGAGGGCCCTCACCTCCTCCCTGTAGGCTGTCTCATCGTTGTTGGTAATCAAGCCTACCTCTGTTGTGTCGTCTGCAAACTTGATAATTAAGTTGGAGGCGTTCATGGCCATGCAGTCGTGGGTGAACAGGGAGTACAGGAGGGGGCTGAGAACGCACCCTTGTGGGGTCCCAGTGTTGAGGAGCAGCGGAGTGGAGATGTTGTTTCCTACCCTCACCACCTGGGGGCGGCCCGTCAGGAAGTCCAGGACCCACTTGCACACGGCGGGGTCAAGACCCAGGGACTCAAGCTTAATGATGAGTTTGGAGGGTACTATGGTGTTGAATGCTGCGCTGTAGTCAATGAACAGCATTCTTACATAGGTATTCCTCTTGTCCAGATGGGATAGGGCAGTGTGCAGTGTGATGGCGATTGCATCGTGTGGGGACCTATTGGGGTGGTAAGCAACTTGAAGTGGGTCTAGGGTGACAGGTAGGTTGGAGGTGATATGATCCTTGACTAGTCTCTCAAAGCACTTCATGATGACATAAGTGAGTGCTACGGGGCGATAGTCGTTTAGTTCAGTTACCATGGCTTTCTTGGGAACAGGAACAATGGTGGCAATCTTGAAGCACATGGGGACAGCAGACTGGGATAGGGATTGATTGAATATGTCCGTAAACACAGCCGCCAGCTGGTCTGCGCATGCTCTGAGGACGCAGCTAAGGATGCCGTCTGGGCTGGCAGCCTTGCAAGGGTTAACACGTTTAAATGTTTTACTCACGTCGGCCACAGAGAAGGAGAGCCCACAGTCTTCGGTAGCGGGCCGTGTCGGTGGCACAATATTGTCCTCAAAGCCGGCAAAGAAGTTGTTTAATTTGTCTGAAAGCAAGATGTCGATGTCCACGACGGGCCTGGTTTTCTTTTTGTAATCCGTGATTGTCTGTAGACTCTGCCACATACATCTCGTGTTTGAGCCGTTGAATTGTGACTCCACTTTGTCTCTATACTGACACTTTGCTTGTTTGATTGCTTTACGGATGGAATAACTACACTGTTTGTATTTGGCCATATTCTCAGTTGCCTTGCCATGATTAAATGCGGTGGTACGTGCTTTCAGTTTTGCGCGAATGCTGTAATCAATCCACGGTTTCTGGTCAGGGAACGTTTTAATAGTCACAGTAGGTACAACATCTCCTATACACTTCCTTAAAAACTCACTCACAGAGTCAGCGTATACGTCAATGTTGTTCTCTGAGGCTACCCGGAACATATCCCAGTCCATGTGATCGAAGTCATCTTGAAGCGTGGAATCCGATTGGTCAGACCAGCGTTGGATAGACCTAAGCACGGCGCTTCCTGTTTTAGTTTCTACCTATAGTAGGGGAGCAACAAGATGGAGTCATGGTCAGATTTGCCAAAAGGAGGGCGGGGTAGGGCCTTGTATGCATCGCGGAAGTTAGAGTAGCAATGGTCGAGCGTTTTGCTCGCTCGTGTACTGCAATCGATATGCTGATAGAAATTAGGTAGCCTTGTTCTCAAATTAGCTTTGTTAAATCCCCAGCTACAATAAATGCAGCCTCAGGATATATGGTTTCCAGTTTGCATAAAGTCCAGTGAAGTTCCTTGATGGCCATCTTGGTATCCGATTGCGGGAGGATATACACGGCTGTGACGATAACCAAGGAGAGTTCTCTTGGGAGATAATATGGTCAGCATTTGATTGTGAGGAATTCTAGGTCAGGTGAACAAAAGGACTTGAGTTTCTGTATGTTGTTACAATTACACAATGAGTCATTAATCATGAAACATACACCCCCACCCTTCTTCTTACCGGAGGGATGTTTATTCCTGTCGGCGCGATGCACTGAAAATTCCGTTGGCTGTACTGACACTGACAGCATGTCCCAAGCTAGACATGTTTCCGTGAAACAGAGTATGTTACAATCCCGGATATCTCTTTGGAAAGCAACTCTTGCCCTGATTTCGTCGGCTTTGTTAGCTAGGGACTAGACATTAGCGAGTAATATACTCGGGAGCGGTGGGCGGTGTGCACGCATCCGAAGCCTCACTAGAAGACCACTCCGGCACCCTCTCCTCCGGCGGCGTTGTTTTGGGTCGGACTCTAGCATCAGTTCAAATGCCCTGGGAAGTGCAGACAAAGGATCAGCTTTGGGAAAGTTGTATTCCTGGTCGTAATGCTGGTTGTGCTGGTAAGTTGACGTCTCTCTGATATCCAATAGTTCTTCCCGGCTGTATGTAATAACACTTAAGGTTTTCTGGGCTAACAATGTAAGAACTAAGACATAAAAAAACAAAATACTGCACAGTTTCCTAAGGACTAGAAGTGAAGCTTCCATCTCTATCAGTGCCATCTTCCTTCTGACAGTGTCACCAGTAAAGCACCACCGCACCATCACACCTAGTCCTCCATGCTTCACAGTGGGAACAATACATGCAGAGATCATTCGTTCACCTACTGTCAACGTCGTGTGTATAGGTGGCAGGGAAGTCAGGKGCAGGAGAGTTAAACGAAGTGTAAATGGAGACTTTTAATAAATGTCCACATAACATGCTCCAAACACGAAAATATACATACATAAAATAAACATTGGTACGAGCACCCGTCGCGCACCTATACACCAAGAATCAACACTTGACATAAAACAATCTCTGACAAACACATGAGGGGAAACAGAGGGTTAAATACACAACAGGTAATGAATGGGATTGACAACAGGTGTGTGGGAAGACAAGACAAAACCAATGGAAAATGAAAAATGGATCGATGATGGCTAGAAGGCCGGTGACGTCGACCGCCGAACACCGCCCGGACAAGGAGAGGCAACGACTTCGGCAGAAGTCGTGACACCTACTCTGCGTCTTTTCTTCTTATTGGTGTCCTTTAGTAGTGGTTTCTTTGCAGAAATTCGACCATGAAGGCCTGATTCACGCAGTCTCCTCTGAACAGTTTATGTAGAGATGTGTCTGTTACTTGAAGTCTGTGAAGCATCTATTTGGGCTGCAATTTCTGAGGCTGGTAACTCTAACTCTGGGTCTTCCTTTCCTGTGGCGGTCCGCATGAGAGCCAGTTACATCATAGCGCTTGATGCACTTGAAGAAACTTTAAAAGTTCATGAAATTTTCCACATTGACTGACCTTCATGTTAATGATGGACTGCTGTATCTCTTTGCTTATTTTAGCTGTTCTTGCCATAATATGGACTTGGCCATTTACCAAATAGGGATATCTTCTGTATACCACCCTTACCATGTCACAACACAACTTATTGGCTCAAACGCATTAACTTTTAACAAGGCACACCTGTTCATTGAAATGCATTCCAGGTGACTACCTCTTGAAGCTGGTTGAGAGAATGCCAAGAGTGTGCAAAGCTGTCGTCAAGGCAAAGGGTGGCTACTTTGAAGAATCTCAATAACACTTTTTTGGTTATTGTACAATGTAGAAAAGAGTAAAAATAAAGAAAAACCCTTAGTAGGTGTGTCGAAACTTTTGACTGGTACTGTACATGCTATAATAATAATACATGCAATTTAGCGGACACTTTTATCCAAAGCGACTTACAGTCATGCGTGCATACATTTTACATATGGGTGGTCCCGGGAATCAAACCCATTACCCTGGCGTTAAAAGCACCATGCTCTACCAACTGAGTTACAAAGGACCACTACATCAGATGAAACCTACATGCTATGAGTCTGATGTACTATGTATGTCCTAATATGTATACCATACAGGTGCACATGCTATGAACACAGGGAGGGACTCCAGAGAGGGTCCACGGTGAGATGAGATCCCCTTCTATGACTACATGAGCCATCTAAAACAGACAGACAGGGAGAGAAGGAGCGCAGGTGTGATCTTGGCCATCTACTCTTCTGTGTACTTTTTCCTCTTCTTTCCCACAAGCCTGCGTTCACATCAATAAAACACAAGCACATAGCAAATATATTAATCATCTTAAAATCAAATGCAATTGTATTTGTTACATGTACCGAATATAATAGGTGTAGACTTTACCGTTAAATGCGTACTGACGAGCCATTTCCCAGCAATGCAGAGTTAAAAAGTAATACAAATTAGCACAAAATGTAAAAGGAAATACTAACACAATAAAATAACAATAATGAGATTATATACAAGGAGTACCGGTACCGTGTCAATGTGCTGGGTGTACGAGATAGTTGAGGTAATATATACATGTATGTAGTGGTAAAAGTGACTACGCAGCATAATGTGAAGGAGAGTGAAGGAGTGTGAAACTGTGTGTGTGTGTGTGTGTGTGTGTGTGTGTGTGTGTGTGTGTGTGTGTTGTGGTGTGTGTGTGTGTGGTGTGTGTGTGTGTGTGTGTGCGTCTGTGCGTGCGTGCGTGCGTGCGTGCGTGCGTGCGTGCGTTGTGTGTGTGTGCAGGTAGAGTCCAGTTAAGAGAGAGAGTCAGTGCAAATAAATAGATGCAATAAGAAATAAGAAATAAATGCAATAATCAGGGTGGCCATTTGATTAACTGTTCTTCGGGGCAAGTCATTTAGACAGGTTACCTTGGCGTTCTTGGGCACAGGGACGGTGGTCTGCTTGAAAATGTACTGCAGGTATTACAGACTGGGTCAGGGAGAGGTTGAACATGTCAGTGAAGACACTTGCCAGCTGGTCAGCGCATGCTCTGAGTACGTGTCCTGGTAATCCCTCTATTACATGGGTTGTTGCTGTTCGGACTACAGCGTCTCTGACTCTTCATTCAGGTATGACTATGTTATGTCCTCTATGGGTCGGGAATTGGAATATTAAATTGGATCTGTATTATAAATGCTGCCTGCATTTTCAGCCTTAGACATTTTAAAATACCTGAATTTGTTTACCGACTGAAATGACTGAGCAATTGCCTTGCAATACTGATGAAGTAAGGAGATTGGAAATTGGAAGGTTAATGAGATTTTCACAAAGTGTCCATCTAGTGGTTTGAGCCAAGATTAAATTGACACACTATGATTAAAATGAATTGACCTGTGAAATGACTGTGTCCCTCAACAGTCAGGGATTGATGAATATGGGGGGGGATAGAGATGGTGCGAGGATAAAGCAGGGACATGGCAGTTGGCTGAAAAGCTTTGAACTCCTCAACAATCACCTAATGGGAGTGAGAAAGCAAGTGCACCAAGGGCACAGGAGGGACATAGATGCTCCCATGCATCATGGAACAACCCAAGATATTACAGTTATCAACTGTAAATAGGTATTGAGGTCCCTGACATGGCATGGCTAGGATGACCCTAGTGGTTGAAGCTAGCAAAAAGTAAAGAATCCTAAAATCGGACCTCTTCAAAGGAACTCGACACATCAAGTACAAGTATCCAGGCTGCATCACATCCGGCCGTGATTGGGAGTCCCATAGAGCGGCACACAATTGGCCCAGCGTCATCCGGGTTTGACCGGGGTAGGCCGTCAATGTAAATAAGAATTTGTTCTTCACTGACTTGTTAAATAAAGGTTCATTCTTTTTTTTTTTTAGTTCCACAATGGGACAAGGGACTGCAGAGGACATAGGAAGAAATCCAACAATTTCTAAAAAAAGTCCTGAAAAAAGTCCCACTGTAAAACAGTCAGAAAATGGTTGTGATAGACAAACAACACAGGCAGAACGGTCAGAGCTGGGGACAGACTAGCATTGTCATAAAGGACAACAACAAAATAATACTTTTTAAACATAACAAGGAACGTGACAGCAGGAACTATAGGCCAGTAAGTGGGACATTATTGTCACCAGGCTATAGTAACTATGGCTGAATGGATTGCATTACAGCTGGAGTTTTATGCTTGAAATGGCTTTACTGCATGTCGAGGAATGTAATGGTGCATGGTAAGGACTGACAAGAGGTCAATGTTTGTTTGATCCTCTCTCTCTCTCTCTCTCTCTCTCTCTCTCTCTCTCTCTCTCTCTCTCTCTCTCTCTCTCTCTCTCTCTCTCTCTCATATTAATGTATTCAACCAGATGTGCCAAAACAACATTTACCCTGTGGACAACAAGTTGTAGTGACAAGCTACAGGATATTATTCACATCCAGACAATTATTATTTGTACGGTGCAACCTTTGCCACTACGACTTTTTTCCCCAGTTGGTGGTGACATTGCATAAAGTGAAACGTAGCATGAAAATATAATTAATATGCAAATCAGTCATGAAAATGACTGCTGTAGACATGCAGTATTGTCTCTGTCACATACCATCCTTTGGTTTGGTTGAAATTCAAATCCCCAGTTGGGATACTTGTGTGACTGTGCACCTCAGACAAATCTTCAAAGGGAATACTATTCATATCAACAGGCTAAAAAAAAAAAATACAGTTACATTTTTTATAAATTAGTGAAAATGATGAAAATGAAAATCATGCATAATATTCCACCAGGCACAAAAAAGTTGAGCCAACATTGTTCCAATGTTATTCCTCCATTTCTGAATGCATCACATTGGGTCAAGGTTTTCATTTAATTAAAAAAGTTATCAAGTGTTCTACAGTGTTCTAACATCAATTTCACTATAGGTTTAATGCATGAAACGCCAAAATGATTTTACATCAAATGGAAATCAGAGCAAGGGAAGATGATGATCAGTTGTTGGCCATGTACTGTGTACTGTATTCACACATAACAGGAACCTTGCTGTGGTCACTGGTCTCTTCAGTTCAGTGGGGCTCTAGCTCCATGCAGCACTCCAATTCAACAAGGCAAAAGGCTGGGTTGTTGTTTTTGCTATAGTAACATCTGCACAGACCACAGAAAACATTTTCCATCCAGTTTTTATGTGAGTAAAGTCAAAATCATGACAGCTGAAATGAATGTTTCGGTGCAATTTTAAATTCTGACATAATTTGTTTGTTCGACATGGTGGGATCTTTTTCTGTCTGTAAAATTAATTATAAGAGAAATATTGGTGGAAATGCCTTTATGCGCATATATTGATATAATAACCACTAAGTAAACTTGGATTCACGGATGATATGGTGTGTGGTCCTCCCACTACAACTCGGGAAAGCATGCAGTTTATTAAGCTACAGATAAAATAAGTTATGATGAACTTCACAGGGTGGTGAAAGTGCACGGTGATGAGCTTGATACTCCTTTCCAATAATTATCGAGGGTCTCATTCTGGTGACATCATGATCGATGATTGACTGCTGTTTGACAAGTACAAATATTCTCCCTCTTATCCATAATAATCTCATCATGTAGGCTAGCCTACATCTGCTAGCTGTTGGGTAGAGCGCATCCCACTGGGCACAGAATTCAGTTCAACATCTAGTTTTGATTTACATTCGGTTGAGTTGTCAACTAACGAGAATTAAATATGAAATCAATCAAAAATGTCACCCTGTCATTGGATTTACATTAAAAGTTGGGTGAAAAAAAGGCTAAATTCCCTTACGCTGATGACTTTTTGCAAATCTAATCAGTTTTCTATGTCGTTCCAACATCATCACATTACATCTTTATTTGAAATGACATAGAATCAACTTTGATTCAACCAGTTTTTGCCCAGTGGCATGTGCCAAGACCAGAGTAGGCACATTTGCTATTTAAAGCAACAGTTTTTGTGACAAACTATTGGTAGAGTTGAAAATGCGTTGGAAACACATTGAACTTTAGCTTTGTATTCGGTACATGAAAACATGAACGAAAAAGTACATGTTGTGTGCACTACATCATAACACACTGTTTTTTATCCGCAACATGTCAGTTTGGTGGAAACACACCACTGATGGGAAAATGTGCATATTTTCTTGATGCAGATTTTTTAATGTTCGCATAATAAATTGTCGCCAATTGGAAACCTAGCTACTGATACAGAGATACTTTTTGCATGTTAGCTTTCTTCTTCTGACTCTAAAGTGACAAAATTGCCCACAATTTAATGCAAATGCAATGGAAAATCACATCAAACACTTATCATCAAAACAGTATCATGCTTTTAAAACATTTTTTACCTTATTGTGATTGATCAATTTGAAGAAAGGTTGAAACTGAGTGGAAAACATGGTCGTTGTGGATGTTTTGTCAAAGCCAAACACAATGAGTGTGGGTAATGACACTGGGCCCTGTGTTATAAGGTGATGATTCATTCAAAGCATTTAAGACGTTGCATGTAGAACACACAAACACATATTACAGCTTATACAGACGCATAGGCCTCTATATGAGCCCAAGCCCGAAAACAACTGAATTAAAATAATGATTGTGCAGTTATACAATACATAGCCTGATAGCCTGCTGCATATTACACAAATCATTTATCATTGAAGGATTCAGGGAATGTCTTACTGACACCATCATATATGGAGTGAAGAAATGATTTTCTACTTCAGTGCTTTTCGATTCGAGAAATGTGCGCTGCTTTATATCAGATAAATCATTCAGTATTGGTTGAAGTCTGGAGAGCTATATCATATCAAATCAAGTCAAATTGTATTAGTCACATGCCACGAATACAACAGCCCCTAACCAACAATGCAGTTAAAAAAAATATGGATAAGAATAAGAAATAAAAGTAACAAGTGATTAAAGAGCAGCAGTAAAATAACAATAGTGAGACTATATACAGGGGGGTACCGGTACAGAGTCATGTACATGTAGGTAGAGTTATATTCCTACCTATGTCAGTAGGATTTAAACAGGGATTAAATGTGCTCATTTAGCTTGGTCTTACTTTATAGGCCTGTCTATTGTTTTTATGATGTTGCTATAAACCTTGGTTAAAAATGTCATTCAATATCATTTTCAGTTTGTATAGTTTTGCAGCACTACACTGTACTTAATTCAGGCAGCATACCGTTTTAAATGTATACTGAACAACAATAGAAATGCAACCATTTCAAAGAGCTTAATGAGTTACAGTTCATATGGGGAAATCAGCTAAACAAAATAAATTCATTAGGCCCTAATCAATGGATTTCACAAGACTGGGAATACAGATATGCTGGTCACAGATACCTTTAAAAAAGGGCCTATCTCTTCAAGGTATTTCTGTGCATTCAAATTTCCATTGATTAAAATGAAAATGTGTTCGTTGTCCGTAGCTTATTCCTGCCCATACCCTAACCTCACTGCCACCATGAGGCACTCTGTTCACAACGTTGACATCAGCAAACAGCTTGCCGACACAACGCCAAGCACGTGGTCTGCGGTTGGGAAGCCGGTTGGATGTACTGCCAAATTCTCTTAAAACAATGTTAGAAATGGCTTATGGTAGAGAAATTCTCTGGTAACCGCTCTGGTGGACATTCCTACAGTCAGCATGCCAATTGCACACCCCCTCAAAACTTGAGTCCTCTGTGGCATTGTGTTGTGTGACAAAACAGCACATTTTAGACAGGCCTTTTATTGTCCCCAGCACAAGGTGCACCTGTGTAATGATCATGCTGTTTAATCATCTTCTTGATATGCCACACCTGTCAGATGGATTATCTTATTAACAGGCATGTAAACAAATTTGTGCACAACATTTGAGAGAAATAAGCTTTTTGTGCGTATGGAACATTTCTGGGATCTTTTATTTCAGCTTATAAAACATGGGACCACCACTATACATGTTGCGTTTATATTTTTGTTCAGTGTGGTATCAACAAACCAAAAAGTATTAACTGTACATCAGTAGATCGTAATCCCTTCCCAAGGAAGTACATTACATGACCAAAAGTATGTGGGCACCTGCTCGTCGAACATCTCATTCCAAAATCACAGGCATTAAAATGGAGTTGGTCCCCCCTTTGCTGCTATAATAGCCTCCACTCTTCTGGGAAGGCTTTCCACTAGATATTGGAACATTGCTGCGGTACCTTGCTTCCATTCAGCCACAAGAGCATTAGTGAGGTCGAGCATTGATGTTCGATGGGGTTGAGGTCAGGGCTCTGCGCAGGCCAGTCAAGTTCTTCCACATCGATCTCAACAAACCATTTCTGTATGGACCTCGCTTTGTGCATAGAGGCATTGTCACTTTGTTGCCACAAAGTTGGAAGCACAGAATTGTCTAGAATGTCTTGTATGCTGTAGCGTTAATATTTCCCTTCGGTGGAACTAAGGGGCCTAGTCCGAACCATGAAAAACAGCCTCAGACCATTATTATTCCTCCACCAAACTTTACAGTTGGCACTATGCATTGGGGCAGGTAGCGTTCTCCTGGCATCCGCCAAACCCAGATTAGTCCGTCGGACTGCCAGTTGGCGAATTATGATTCATCACTCTAGAGAACGCGTTTCCATTGCTCCAGTCCAATTGCTCCAGTCCAATGGCGGCGAGCTTTACACCACTCCAGCCAACGCTTGGCATTGCGCATGGTGATCTTAGGCTTGCATGCAGCTGCTCAGTCATGGAAACCCATTTATGAACACTTCTTGTGCTGACGTTGCTTCCAGAGTAGTGATGGGTTGTTCGCGAACGAGTCGGCTCTAAGTGCCGGCTCTTGTAGGTGAACGTTGGGAGCCGGCTCGCATATCAGAAGAGCCGAATCTATTTAGAAAAATATTTTAAAATTATGATATCAATAATCAAAAGATTTAAATGAATAGAATTAACTAATTCAAAGAACGAAAAAATAAATAAAATAATGTAGGCCTAAATGCTCAAGCGCGCACACATTCGTTCTGACTGTCAGCTCAGACTAACAGCCTCACCTGTTGTAGCAGGCCTGCTAGTGATAGTGGTTGATAATTGTTACATTTATTTGCACTTTGTTAATATACATTAAAAAAATGTATATTTTAAATGCGCATGTGTAATCGCATCCTTCTTTTTTACATTCATTTCAATTTGTCGGATGTTACAGTTCTGCAAATTGTCATTTATTTTTCTTTGATATGGTGCAATATTCTATTATGCTGTTCAGATTGTATTAGTTTTGAATGGTTCATTTTATATGCACTTTGTTTTTATACATTAAAAAGTTAGACTTTAAATGCAAATGTTTAATAGCATTCTTTTTCATAACAAACCAATGCATTTTTAAATACATTGTGATGAAGGTAGAGTATGATTTAATTTAATAATTTAATTAGAATTGTTTTAACACCAATCATAGTCAAACTATCGCAAACTGTTTGACTTGAAAAAATACAAAACATATATGTTTTTAAAGAGCTGTTTGGGAGCCAAAAGAGACAGTTCTTTTTGGTGAGCTGAGCCGAACGAGCCGGCTCACTGAAAAGAGCCGGAATGCCTATCACTATAGGCAGTTTGGAATTTGATAGTGAGTGTTGCAACCGAGGACAGATGATTTTTACGCTCTGCGCGCTTCAGCACTTGGTGGTTCCGTTCTGTGACCTTCTGTGGCCTACCACTTCTCGGCTGAGCCGTTGTTGCTCCTAAACAGTTCCACTTCACGATAACAGCACTTACAGTTGACAGGGGCAACTCTAGCAGGGCAGAAATTTGACGAACTGACTTGTTGGAAAGGTAGCGTCCTATGACGGTGGCACATTGAAAGTCACTGAGCTCTTCAGTAAGGCCATTCTACTGCCAATGTTTATCTATGGATATTGCATGGCTGTGTGCTCGATTTTATACACCTGTCAGCAACGGGTGTGGCTGAAATAGCCGAATCCACTAATTTGAAGGGGTGTCCACATACTTTTGTATATATAGCGTATCTCTTTCATCCAGGTGACCTTTAAATTAAGTCACTTGTACATGGAAGATGAGGTTGCTATGGTCACTAAATTGAATTACACTTTAAGCACCCATTTGCTTTGTCCTTTCACTTTCTCCTTGCTGGTATTGTCATCGGCACAATACAAATTCCACCTCAAAACACCAGCAGTGAAGAAATCATATTGCCCTCTGCAGGAAAGCCTTATTGGATGAGCATACAGTATGAACAGAGATACCAAGGTACGGTAGTCATGCAATAGTGGACGACTGGAAGCATTCAGGAGTAGTTCAGCAGACATTTTTTTGAGAAGATGATTCGCAACACAACATGACACGTTTATCCCCGGTGGCATTGGCATGAGTGATGCACCTGGATATGTGAAATTGTTAGTGTCCTGTCCTCACAATGCCAAAATGATAATAGAGGAACCTTAGAGGAAGTCAGACAAAACCCTTCAAAGAACACCAGCACTCACTGTAAGATTCGTAGTCAGTGCGATTCACAGAAAATTATAAACAACAACAATAATGGCAGGGCATGAGCTGAAAATGGGTTTAGTGGATTGGACCAGCAGCATGAAGTCCCATATAAAACGTACCCCCCTCTGCAGAGCTATCTGCTGGGTAGCCTAACCCCTCTGAGTGTGTACATAGTGGCAGCTTTGCAGGAGGAGAGGGGAATGATGGGAACACAGGGCCCAGTGTAATTACCCACACTCTACTATTGGACATGTGTTACACTGATAAGCCCTCTGTTCATTTATCTCTCTTAAAAATCAGTTGGCCTTCAGAAAGTTGGCTTGAGGGCTTGGCATGGACAAGATGCCTGGATTGGCATCACACTTAGCACAAACTAGTCTTTCATTCCATGGATCCCCTCTTATTCTTTCTTCCTCTCTTTCTGTTTCCATTCAGCGTTTCCATAGTTAAGTAATATGACTGCTGATTTCAAGGTCATCTGCAGCAACCGCTAGAGTTATCCTATTGCCTAGGGAAATACTGTATATTTCTAGCTCACTGCAGCTAGGCCAACATACAAGTATATGTGTTGTCATTATGTATTCAGATCATGTCATTTGTCTGACATAAAAACACGAGTTGGAGGAACAGAGAGAGTCAAGCTAAATGAAAGAGCTTCGTTGTGGATGTTTCTAGGCCTTCTAAGCTCTGTAGCTAAACTTCAAATGCATACTAAACTCTGCCATTATGAATTCCATGTGAAATGTTGATGAACACAAAACAATTCTGAAAAGTACCTCAGCTTGAGAATCAATGCAGAAAGGGATAGAGGGATAGAGAGATGGCCAGCCTCCCAACAAGGCAGTCAAAGTCCATTCACCTTAGAGCTATGGCAAACAATTACTTTGGTTCCACTTACTCTTGACACGTTCTCTAAATGTGATAAATTGCAGTAGTGGGTGGAAATAACATTCTAAACTTCATTAGATACATTTAGTTTTGTTTCCCCCAAACTTTAAAACATAATGAATTGATTCAAAGTTCTCTAAGCAGAATGAGCCAACCCACACCGCTCTCTCTCTCTCTCTCTCTCTCTCTCTCTCTCTCTCT
Organism: Salvelinus sp. IW2-2015; assembly: GCF_002910315.2. Classification (NCBI taxonomy): domain Eukaryota; kingdom Metazoa; phylum Chordata; class Actinopteri; order Salmoniformes; family Salmonidae; genus Salvelinus; species Salvelinus sp. IW2-2015. The sequence goes on along the minus strand of NC_036857.1, from coordinate 19,161,731 downwards.
CTCTCTCTCTCTCTCTCTCTCTCTCTCTCCTCTCTCTCTCTCTCTCTCTCTCTCTCTCTCTCTCTCTAACTCTTTCTATCTCTCTCTAACTCTTTCTATCTCTCTCTCTCACACACACACACACACACACACACACACACACACACACACACACACACACACACCACACACACACACACACACACACACACACACACACACACACACTCTTTCAATACATGCATATGACATAATGATACTAACACCTGAAAAACAGTGTAACAATTTCAGGCAGATTACTATAGAAAGGGGTTTCTTTCAGAGCTGCAGCGCACTGCGTGTTGAGTGTGACATACTGACTAAAGTGATTCTGACAGTAGGGAAGCACAAGGCAAAAGCATGAGAAGTGAAAGTGTTGATGCCTCATTGTTCATGCACAGTGGAAAACACTGCTCCTGCTCATTCACATGCATGAGCTTATCTGCCTTTGTTGAGACAGCAGCCCACAAGGATTCTCCTGAAATCAATTTACCAAGCCTGGGCCAAGGCGCTGATCAACAATTTAGAGACCATCGATTTAAGGGCTGCAGGGACTGGTTAACTGGTATATTAGGAGTCTTCGTGCTAGGCCGGTTCAATACCCCATATAGAGAAGGTATAGATTATGAACATCTCCAGATGCCGTGCAAGAGAAGAAAAGGAGCATCAAATATCTCCTGGGGGTATTTTAATCAGGGTTTGTTAGTGAATGCTGATTGCTATTGCACAACAAAAATGCCTCTATGAACAATTGTGTGGTGAATTTCGACCTTCTGCTTTTCAAACCAGTATGATGGAGATATCCCTTTTCCAACCGAGAGCTACTTCATTCCCTGCATGGCTTTGACTCTTTGCTTTGACTCTGCTATCTGCTCTGCCTGTGTGAGGGAGGGTTGCCATGCAACAGCCTTATAAAACAGAGATCATGCAGTAACGCTACCTGGCATTAATCAGCATACTCACTGAGCCATGAATCATCATCAGCCATGCATTACAGCGCCTTGAGACAGCCCTTCTTTACACCTACCTGAGAGACTATTAGACCTAAGCCCATTGGCTATGCATGCAGGCCCTTTGCTTAGCTGCACACTCTCAGGGAAAAGTGTGAATCAAAAACAACACATAGATTCTGAATTGAACAGTCAATGTGCTTGGAGGTCATGTGGAGCACAATACTATATAGATGTAGGATCTACATTTGAGCCAGTTTGCTACAGCAGGAATATAATCCTGCAGCAACAGGAAATGTGAATTATTCATGTAGATTATAATTAATGGACATTTGTTGAGGGGTTGATACATTGTTTTGTAAGGGAAAATAAAGTCTGACATTATTAAGTGGAAATGACAAACTTCAGAAGCCTTTTTAAACCTTAAATACACTACAGGTTTACATTTCCTGGAAAGTTCTCCTGCAACAAGGTGATCAAATGAAGATCCTACATCGGTAGCAGCCACGCTTATCTCTTTACCCTGATCGGCTAATTCACCAACCTGACCACTTTTCCCTGTCTCTCCCCTGCCTCCTCTTTGTGTATATTGATCATTCGTGGCCCCTTGGTTCTTAAGTAAGGGTTTGTGGAGGCACAGGTGACTGTAAACCTTATCTGAATCCCACAGCTGTGTCCCCATCGCAGGCTGGATCATCTGTCAACAGGAATTTAGTTGGGGGTATTTAAAATTAGATTTAACATCTATCATTTCCCTGGGCTGAATGGGTTTGTGTCAGCGCATGGCAGGGGCAATCCTTCACCGGGCGTCCGTCTGTCCCGGCTCAACAGCCCATCAGTCAAGCCTGCGAGAGCAGCAAGGTGACAGAAAGGGCCAGCTGTGAGAGGGGCACGGGAGATAAAATATCACCATGGGACAAACCACAAACAATTTGAGAAATAAAACACAAAATATGCCTCTGGACAAGTGAAGCAAATGTCAACGATATCAAAAGATTCCCTTTAGAACTCTCAGGAGAATTCACAGAAAGGATCCTGACAGGTGTCTGTGGTCAATGGCTAGGTTGAAGATGGCAGGTTAGGACAAGTTATGATTCCATGTGGAAGCTTTTCGAAAATAAACAGATTCGTGGAACCAACGCAGTTGCTAACTAGTATAGCTGGTCCCAGAGCCATAACTGGTCCAAGAGCCATATCTGGACTTGTTGTTGCATGGAGTTATGAGACTTAGAATTAGAATCGTCTTGGCTTAACCTTTGTCATCTTCAACCTAGGTCAATGAGAAACAGGAAGGGAGATAAAAGATGTTATATGTCTGTTCTACAAGGCCTCAGCCAAGAGATACATCACAGTAAAGGTAAAGCTTGTCTTAACCCTAATCCCAAGTGATAATTCTTCTCATCATGCCACCTCTCCTGGTACAGTTAAAAGGCAGATCCCCCCCCACTTCCTATTCTTAAAGTCATCAGAATAGTAATCTATTTTGAATAGGATGGTTTTGTAAATCAGTGAGTTAACCATGCGGCTGTGTATGATCACAGATAGAGTATAATAAATATTAAAAACCATTACTTTTCCCTGAAAGATACATTTCTTGATACTATGGGGAAACAAGCAGAATTCAACATTTTAAATTCAACAAAATCTGAACTACCGGTAAGATCTAGTCACTTCCTGTAAATCCTTCTAGCAGGTTCCACATGTTATGACCGCTTTGTCTTTGCTCCCCCCTCTCTCTCTCTCTGCTGTACTCACAGAGGTGATAGATAAGAGAAGACTAGCAAGTATTTGAACAGTTGAAACTACTGCAGTATATAGAGGTCTGACAGTATGTCAAAGCTGAGAAATGGATTATACAGGACTTGTAACTTAAACTAAATTATGAATCTAGCAGCAGATCTCTTCAGAATATCAGTATGAAAAAGGTTGCAGTGGTCTTTTGGTCCATCAGAAAGACTTTTTTTTTTATGTCAATAGATGATTAATGTATATTATGTGCTATTTTTAACAATTATGTATTTCAATGACATCAGAAAATTGATTCATTTGTGCATGTAACTAGTTTGTTTGATGTTGGCCTTTACTGTATTTGTTCAATTGAATCTATCATAATCTGTCAACAATCACTATGTAACCAACATTAAGTTCCTTCTGCAGTGGATAGTGAGGACATCTCTCCAGTTTACACAATATGATCTAGAGTTATTTCACTCTCGTTGTTGCATATTCTTGATTTACAATCTGTGTGTGTGTTTGTGTATGTGTGTGTGTTTGCCTGTATGTGTAAGTGCCAGCCTGTCTCTGGCTGTACATGCATCTCCTACAGCATCTGTGAGCTAGGTTTTTCCAATCCGTTGCTATGGAACATACATAAGATCAGCCTATTTTAACCTGAAGCAGCTTATTGGCTTTGTCTTGAGAGATGTGGCAGACCTGACAGGTTGTTGACATGGAGCTCAACATGCAGAATGAGTCCATGCCTCAGTTCTACTGAAGCCATGGGCTTTGTTCGAATCACCTGTGAGAATATAATGATTTTCTTGAGCATACATTCTGCAGGGGTTGGCACTTCAAAATGCCTTTTACACTACTAATGAGTTCATACGCATGTGGTCCTGGACTTAAACATTGCCAATAGATGTGATTAATGCATGATCGTTTAATGGCTAATTGCAGCTAATAAGTAGTCATTAGATCTTAGGCCACCTATCGTCAGAGAGTGTGAACATTAATCACCATGGTCAATAGATTAACTAGAAACTTCAATATCTATAAAACATTTCACGAAGGTACAATCACCTTCGGAACAGCTTGAGTTATTGAACTCAAGTAATTATGATCCCCTTGAAATTTCACCATGGCTATGGAGTCAAATGTTTATTTTCCCCCCATATTTTGACCTCATCTATGTAACTTGTCCAGAAAATGATAGCATGAAGTCCCCTTTGTGATAACCAATTGTGAGAACAGTTAGGATAGGAAAACATGGATACATCTGTTTTTCTGTCAGTACAGTACCTGGATGTGTCACACTCCACACAGGGCAACAAGGTCACTGTTAGCTAACCGCTCCCTCATTACTATGGTAAAACTTACATGAGAGGCAGACGGATGACCAACATACTCACGCTACATTTTGTGTATATTTTGATTTGACACAAACATGCGCAGACGAACACACACACCAGCACTATCCATCTTCATATGTTCCTGACAAGCAGTTTACCTTTGGATCCATGTCAACAGCGTACAAGCAGAGTTGGCAAACGATGACCTTATGTTCTACAACAGAGACAGGGATGATTGATGACCTCAGCATGTGAGCAATACCTGCAACATGCTCTGTAAAATCCAACAAGCCATCCATCTACAGCTACATTATTCCAAAAGCCTCCCACTAAGTTGCCAGACATGCTTTGCACTTTAATATTTTACTCCAGTATTTTGTGTGGTTCTTTATTATTTGGTAAATGAACCAAATCTTACATTTCATTTGGTTGTAACATTTCAGTGGTTAGAGTGGACAGTATGTTGATTGAAACTGTCAAACCTCTATAGTGATATTACACAACCTGAAACACTTGGATGATCATGCTGATTTAAGCTGATTTGCCCCCATTGCATGGCTTTCAGCAACAGTTACTACTGCTCTCAGCTGATGTTTGAAAGCCAGAGGTCCACACAGATAAAACTGTTTTCACTGTGATATACTCCCTGCAGTTTGAGCTTGTGCTGCATAGGGAATGGGCAGGAAATTATGATATTTTATGTCCATTGATTTCAGAAGAGAGATTTATATCAAGTATAATGTCTATTGATAAGAATGGATTGTTAGCCAGGGTTATGAGCTGGGCTGGTCGCACTCTCACTCCAGTAAAAACAAACTATTACTCTAGAGGGCCTAAATCAATGTCTCATTCATTCTCCTACTAGGTATTATTCTGCTGCAAACAAATAAGAAAGTAAATACAAAGATCGCAGAAAGCGCTCCATACTTTGACTTTTGTTTTAGTCTGTCAACTCAGAAATGAATGACATTCTAAAAAAAACGACATCCAAAGCAAAAGCAACTTTTCGGATGTACATCTACAACTATTTCACACAACAACAAAATAACATTTGAATATTGTATACAAGTCTACTTGTGACAATCCACCAAATTACTGGGGTTTGGGCTGTTGTAATGAACTAGGACGTGATTTGGATTGGGCATTTACACTATAAGACTATACATTAGTATGCAAACTAAATAAGATCATGTAATATACTTACCTGGTTAGTTAAATAAAGGTTCAATAGAAAATATACAATGAAAATATGTAAAGTAGATATATCTAATGTGAATACTCTCATGGGCAAAACCCATGGTGTCTGTTGGATGAATAGTAGGAATCGACAACAGACAGCAAAAACAACCAGGGAAAATCTGGAGTAGAATGGGTAATGCCAACAGTGATTTCCAGCTCAAAGAGGAATTGATATAGAATAATTCAACTATCCTCCAAGCGGCTAGCTGGAATGAAGAGAAACTCCACTCTCTCTGTGAATTGGTTATTAAGCCCAAACAGCATGGAGGCATCAACAGGCTGGACAACACAGAGGAATATTAATGGAACACAAAAGTGGAACATCAAACTTCCAATATCATATCTGACACAGTAGACAGAGCAAATATCCATTATTCCCCTTCTAAATGTAACGGCTTTCTTCTGTGGACGAAGGAGAGGACCAAAGCGCAGCGCGGTTAGTGTTCAACATGTTTTAATAAAGACGACAAACTTGAACACTACAAAATTATAAAACAACAAATGTGAAAAAAACGAAACAGTCCTATCTGGTGCATAGACACAAAGACAGAAGACAACCACCCACAAAACCCAACACAAAACAGGCTACCTAAATATGGCTCCCAATCAGAGACAAACGACAAACACCTGCCTCTGATTGGGAACCATATCAGGCCAAACACAGAAACAGGAAAACTAGACACACAACATAGAATGCCCACTCAGCTCACATCCTGACCAACACTAAAACAAAGAAACACAAAAGAACTATGGTCAGAACGTGACACTAAAGCAGAGGAAAACAACTCTCAGAAAGAGAGAACAAAACAAAAACATATAGTTCACCAAAATGAAGTAAATGAATCCAAACAAAGTTTATAATTTTTCTAATTTACATAACCTCTGAAATTAACTTTTTCTTCTCTCTTTGTGTATGGCACGTTCATTCTCTCTGCTAGTAACTCCTGGCAGAACATTCAACGTTACATTTCCTCTTCTGGCTGCTATCAGGGCATTCAGCGTGAAATTAAAGGGAATGAATTCTGAGTCCAAAATAAATGTGCTCCTCTGATGAGGTTGGAGTTCGTCCAAGCCACTGAGATAAAATGCTTTTACACTTATTTCCCCATCTCCTGCTTATTATTGTTCAAGATTCATGACTCATTCTCTGCGGAAAGGGAACTCGGTGCCAAAAGAAACTTACTGAAGGAAATCAGACTTTTACAATTGGCTATAGTCACAAAATCACATTTTATTTCCAGATTTAACACATTTCCATTTTTTTTATAGCAGTATAGCTCAGTCCCTAATTCTCCAAGTAATCTTTGTCCATTGAAAATACAGATCTACAGTAGTAGCACACATCCAGTAAATTGTTTATTTCAGTGATATCCTATGACGTTGTATAATGATAAAGACTATCCATTCCTGCCGTTTCAGTGTAGCTCACCTCAACAGAAGAAATCACATCTGTTTGCTAACTCTGTCGTCATCTACAGTAAACTAAAACAAATTTGGTGACATGTACAGTATGTTCTGACAATGATATAGATTTCACTCTAGAAGAGGCAGATAGTCTTGCCAAGGCTCAGTGCAGTCAAAAACAAGATTTTACTGTGTTTTATATATATCTCCACACTATGAGGTTGGAATAACACTGTGAAATTGTGAAAATGAAAATGCCCTTTTAGTGTAAAAGCTGTTTAAAAAGACTGCCTGAAACTTCGGCCTATTTTGGTGGGAGGGAGTTTTGGCCTTCCATGGTGACATCACCATGCGGTAAATTAGTTAATAGGCCAATAAGAAAGAGAGTGCCAAACCTCTCTGCTAATAACAGCTAAAATTCAGTTTTACCCTCCCCACTCAAACCACTCCCAGACAGTCCTAGCAAAATTCTTGCTTGAGAAATTTCTCTTTGCTAAGAAGCTATTTCATTTTTTTTGTTTTTTTACCATTTTAATAAAACAATCGCAATTCGATACTAAATTGTTACCCAAAAATTATTTGTTATTGAGATTTAAAAAAAGGGCTGCACCGAACCTTTAAATACTAATTCAACTTTCCAGACGAGCTGTCGCTGTGCAAATGGATGTCATAACCCCAGGGGTACGGGAATGATATACAGTAAACACTCATCAGGCACTGTTTGGCTCACCTGTATAGTCTCTTTGTGATTCATAATCTATATATATTAAAAGAGCCGGGGAATTAATTACACCGCATGGCATGCTGCTCCATCTGTACAGGTGCTGCTTATCCTGAAGCTCCCCGATATTCTACTCTTGTAAAATGTATTACACTGTACTTATTTCTGTAGGAAACCGTGTGAGGTATTATTAGAATATTAATGAAATGCAGGGAACTTCATATAGAAATGCTCGATCAATGCTCAATAGCCTACATGACCCAAGATTATCGATTGTCGATTTTCAAGAAATTGATTTCTTAAACTGATTTCAACTCCTGAAAAGATCATGCTTGTATTTTAACTGATGATGACATGAACACTTGGCTACCCATATTAGTTTTGATTAAATTGTTCATTTCTGGATGCACTTATGCCTTGTGTATATGTATCCTGTTTTGTCTTCATCATACAAAATGGTCTCAACTCACAGCCCACTTACTGTAATTAATAGGGGTTGATCATGGACTGTTGGCCAAGTTCTGTGTTAGCTCTAGTTCTGCCAATCCTGTCATATTCATCATCCGCTGGTCTAATTGACTGATTAAACCCTAACAAGCATGCTGACTCACAAATGGCTAACTTGCATGGGAAAGATTCAAGTTTTCTATTTCTCTACTCCTCCTTACAGTTCTAACAAGGCGGTAGCAGGTGTGCTGGCTGCAATATTGGATTGGACCGCGTGACATACTGTATGTCTTCGCACGTGCTGCTATTCGACGGCATGGAGCGTGACAGTGTGGAATGACATGACCCTCTAACATGTCCTGCTGTGGCTCTACAGAGAAGTAATAGCATTAACATGTTGTGATTCAGGGCAGGACTAGGTGGGCTAGACAGAGGTCAATAACAGTTTGTGGCAAGTATTGATTTCGCCGTAAACATGGTGACATTTCATTTCAGGGGTATCAGATTTCTCTGATACAGGCACTAAAACTCCAGATGCAATTCATGTCAATGCAGGTGACCCTCCCAATCCTTTCCTCTTATAAAGAAACATAGAGACCTGGGCATGAATAGCAAATTCATCAATGAGTTGTTCCTTTGGTATTTTCAGGAAACCAGCGAGAACGATTGCATTTGTCGCCTGGCCTTCCATCCTGCCTCTGATAAAATACCCATTTCCACAGAGGTCCCCCCAGACCAGCCACCACAGCTCTTCAGGTGTAGTTATGGGGGCCACAAAAACCCTGCAGTAGCACTTACAATCCAACTTCACCAGATACCAGAGATTCAAGAAGAGAATGTGGTTAGTCAACAACAGTAACCTTTAAAACAGAAATAATGTAACGCGCCGTTTAGAGGCTTTGGAGAGTGGAACGACAACTACAGGATAGTTAAGAGCAGACAGAGGTAGCACACAGGAGCTATGTATAACATGTCTTTATTCTCTTGAAGCAACCACCATCTCCATCAGTTCAAATGACAGACAGGCATTTATAGTCACAGGTCAGGCATTACTGATGAACATCTGATTCTCATTGTTACAATAGCATACTGAATAAATACAAAAACAAGGTCCAAGAGAGATAAGCTAAGAACTCACTGCAGGAACAATAGCCCACCTCTGCCCAGCAGACTGCACCATGGATACAGTAAACATGCTCAATAAAACAAAGCAAGCACAACAGAACACAGATCTATGCAGGGCCCAGCTACTTCTCCGTCAATCTGCACCTATTAGAACAGCCCCCAGCAAATCCACTCACATTACCTAGCCTGACCAGGAGCCAAAATTGATTGTCTAGAGGTAATTGCAATGACCAGAGGCGACCCTCTTTTGGCTTATGAAAGAATGCAGGTTTAGTAGGTATCGGTAGCATTGGAAATATCCTCACTCAACTCTCCAGCACATGCAGAGACCATAATGAAAAACACAGAGATCAGTGGTGTGAGAAGAACCAACGCAAAGTTAATGATACAATTGCACAACTAAATAAATGGATTGTTTCACCAATGCGTGGTGCCTTTGGCACATTAGGCAATGCTAGTAATGAGCCATTGAAGCTGTGACCTCGGGAGCAAACCCATTAATGGGTGAAGATGGATGGGTCACTAGTAGATTAATTATCAGTCATCAAAATCTGATTACTCCCAGATCTCTTACTCAGGGCTGTTAGAGGACTATTATTACCACCCATGCAATAGCTTGAATAATTTCTCCCTGACTTCCCCATTATATGTCCATATTTGCAATAGGTAACACATCATTTGGCAGTGAACCTCTGCAAAGGCTTCAATAAAACAGTTTTTGGAAAGATAAGACATACTTCAATCATACACTAGGCTACAGAATAATGAAAAGTTAAGACATATATCACTCTTTCTTATCCCAAGCTATGAAACCTAGCACCCTCTCTGCTTGTCCATTAGAGTTGTTGGACTGACATTTGACTTTGCAGCTGCGTCATTGTTAATTTTAATTTAAAAACTATCTATTTACTCTCTCACATTGTTTCCCCCCACTCCTCTGTGAAGTTCAACAACTTTACCTCTAGCCTATACAGTACCTCTTAAATCAAATTTGGTGTGACGCTCTTAAAAGCGGCAGAGGGAGGGAGAGAGAAGCCGTTAATAATTTATGATAGCCTCAGCTTTTTAAAGCACCGGAGCGGTCCTGCTCCCCAGACATTTCATTTGTCTGAAAATCAGCAACTGTGCAGTCTGATTATTGCTTGTGTCTGCCAATGTGACTGCATGTAAAAGCCCTCCACGGCACCAAAAGAGAGTTTGCAAGGATGTTCCATATATCAGTCAAACAATATGTAGGTAAGTATTGTTTTAATAGTCATCTTCTGATCCACCAGCCCCTTACTCACCATTTGGGTGAGGTTGTATTTGAAAAGCTAAATGTCAGGATCTTCATGTGTGATCTAGGTGTTACAGCTTGATGTTGACCAAAGAAGGGCCACTAGTGTCTCTTTTTATCAAGACACTCTCAGCACTGGTCAAATGTCAAGTGAAATAACTGAGGCAGATTAAATTAACTTTAGCAAAAATCATGCTTATTGTATTCTATGATACAGCAGAACATTTGTCAAAGCAATGGCAGCATTCAAAGAACTACAAACATCATAACTTGTCATATTCACACAGAAGGGATACAAGGCAAACACACACAGCTACAAGGGGGTGACATGAATTTTGAGGAACTTCAATGCTTCCATCTAGTGATGACTCAAGATCATAACAGGTAGGGCTACTACACAATAGGTGAGAGTGGGGTAAATTGAGCCATTCTTTACATTCAGCATCACTCTGTACAGGGAAATATATTATTTCCAAGATATCGACATATATTTCAGGATGTTGTGTATCCCTGGAAATAATCAGAATTAATCTCAACTTTACAGTTTTGAAAATATTGCTTGTCCAAAGAAAGTGGTATCTTGGCACAATTTAAATATTAGCACTACCTTTTAAAACCATGTCCATCTTTATTTCCCAAACACAATTCAACACCATCGCGTTTTGTCTTTTAATCATTTTAAGCATCATTTAACACAGGCTTAACTCATAACAAACACTTTTACAAAAAAAAGGCCAGGCCCTGTTGTTACCTCATATGCCAGCCATAATTCTTTGCATTACGCCTGGGAAGAAAACAATTCAATTTGCTCAACTTGCCAAATTAGCACATGGCCATTGAATCAACTTACCCCAAGGCAAACATTTAGACAATATTAGCCCGCACACCTGAAAGGAAGCGCTTTCATGCTAAGTTTAGGATCTCATATTGAAGCTTATTGAGACCCTAAATGATGTACAGAACAATCTTAAAACGATCTACTTTGGTTTAGATACAAGCATCATGAAACCTCTTAACACAATAAATTATTTTGACTTGGTGAAAAGCAGTTTTTGGACCTAACTTGCCTACCACTTATTCCATGGTTCTTCCTTCACAGACTTCATGTACTGATGACCTCTTCCTAAATATTTGATCATATTGTTAATTTTGTGTATGGTTTCCTAGAAACAAGAGTGGCTCAACTTACCCCTCTCCCCTACACACAACCCAAGTCCTCTATAAGCTGATCTGTATCCCTGGTCCTTATAGGCTTGTTGAAGAGCACTGTCAAAATGTCCAATACACTCACCACCTACAAGAGCATGCCAGTGAGTTCCTCCTGCTGGAGAGCTGAATTTACAGAGCCTTCAAAAAGTATTCACACCCCTTCACTTTTTTCCTTGTTTTGTTGTGTTACAGCCTGAATTTAAAATTGATTAAATTGAGATTGGCATACACACGATACCCCATAATGTCAAAGTTAAATTATGTTTTTCATTAAAAGTGTCTTGAGTCAATAAGTATTCAACTCCTTTGTTATGGTAAGCCTAAATAAGTTCAGGAGTAAAAATTTGCTTAACAAGTCACATAATAAGTTGCATGGACTCACTTTGCGTGCAATAATAGTGTTTAACATGATTTTTGAATGACTACCTCATCTCTGTACCCCACACATACAATTAATTATCTGTAAGGTCCCGCAGCTGAGCAATGAATTCAAACACAGATTCAACCACAAAGCAGGGAGGTTTTCCAATACCTCGCAAAGAAGGGCACCTATTGGTGGATGGGTAAAACAAAAAAGCAGACAACCTTTGAGCATGGTGAAGTTATTACTTATACTTTGGATGGTGTATCAACACACCCAGACACTACAAAGATACCGGGGTCCTTCCTAACTCAGTTGCCAGAGAGGAAGGACACCGCTCAGGGATTTCACCATGAAGCCAATAGTGACTTTAAAACAGTTAGAGTTATTAAATGGCTGTGATAGAAAACTGAGGATGAATTAACAACATTGTAGTTACTACACAATACTAACCTAACTGACAGAGTGAAAGTAAGAAAGCCTGTGCAGAAAAAAAATATTCCAAAACATGCATCCTGTCTGCAACAAGGCACTAAAGTAATACTGCACAAAATGCGGCAAAGCAATTGACCATGTCCTGAATACAAAAAGTGTTATGTTTGGGGCAAATCCAATACAACACATTACTGAGTGCCACTCTCCATATTTTCAAGCATAGTGGTTGCTGCCTCATGTTATGGATATGCCTGTAATCATTAAGGACTGGGGATAACTGGGGAAATTTTCAGGATAAAAAAGAAATGGAATGGAGCTAAGCACAGGCAAAATTCTAGAGGAAAACCTGGTTCAGTCTACTATTCCACTAGAGTCTGGAAGATAAATTCACCTTTCAGCAGGACAATAACCTAAAACATGAGGCCAAATATACACTGGAGTTGCTTACCAGGAAGACAGTGAATGTTCCAGAGTGTCCGGGATTGACACGGCCGTCAAAAGGAGGAGACCAAGGCGCAGCGTGGTATGCGTACATTCCTCTTTATTGTAAGAATGAACACTGAACAAAACGAACAAAATAACAAAACGAACCGTGAAGCTATACAAATGAGTGCTGACACAGATCTTAATGATCTAACAGAACGTGATTATTGAATAGAATGAGGTATTTGACCTCCACTTTTCTCCTGGGGAGTTGGATCCAATACCTGCCACCCATCAAACCCTGGGCCCAGGTTTGGTCGTGACATCCAGCATTCAACCCACACATAGAAGTTCCTGGAAATAGACACAGACATCTATTTATTTATTTAGGACATAAACAATTGCACAAAATACTATAAATTGTTATAAAACCATCTCAGATGACTGAGAGAAAACAAAGTGTTCTTTGCTGCAGATCAAAACATATGACATGTAGAGATATTGAACACCAACCATATGCTGTCCTTGGACATGCTGATTGTTCCCCCAGTGTTGGTGTAATATTCCTCGATGACCAGGCTTCCATTGGTGTCCTGGGCGGAGTTAAAGATTGTGACAACTCTTGATGGGATCCCCAAAACTCTCATAACTGAAAAAAGAAAGAAGCACAGAAAGACAACTCAAGACAATGATATTTACTGTTGTATATTGCCACTGGAACAACCTCTAATGGTGAATAATTTTTAAATGGATAGTCAAATGTCAGTTACCTGTACACATGACTGAGGCAAAGACCCAGCACTGGCCGTACCGTACAGGGCTGAAATTGGATCGGCCCCAGAGCTTTAAGATGTCTGCGCTGCCCGTCCATTGCATCGGGTTAAATCCATATTTAAAGTTTCCTGACCAGTACCCCTTCAAGACCTCGATCATCTTCACAATTGACCTGGTTATAAACAGTTAGAAACACAGACACTAAACAAAGAAAATAGGAGGGCATCACACAAAGTGATGCTGAGGGCAATTCCCTGATCCACCTCTACACAGACGACACCATTCTGTATACTTCTGGCCCTTCCTTGGACACTGTGCTAACTAACCTCCAAACGAGCTTCAATGCCATACAACACTCCTTCCGTGGCTTCCAACTGCTCTTAAACGCTAGTAAAACCAAATGCATGCTTTTCAACCGTTCGCTGCCCGCAGCCCGACTAGCATCACCACCCTGGACGGTTCCGACCTAGAATATGTAGACAACTATAAATACCTAGGTGTCTGGTTAGACTGTAAACTCTCCTTCCAGACTCATATTAAACATCTCCAATCCAAAATCAAATCTGGAATCGGCTTTCTATTTCGCAACAAAGCCTCCTTCACTCACGCCGCCAAACTTACCCTAGTAAAACTGACTACCCTACCGATCCTCGACTTCGGCGATGTCATCTACAAAATAGCTTCCAATACTCTACTCAGCAAACTGGATGCAGTCTATCACAGTGCCATGCGTTTTGTTACCAAATCACCTTATACCACCCACCACTGCGACCTGTATGCTCTAGTCGGCTGGCCCTCGCTACATATTCGTCGCCAGACCCACTGGCTCCAGGTCATCTATAAGTCTATGCTAGGTAAAGCTCCGCCTTATCTCAGCTCACTGGTCACGATAACAACACCCACCCGTAGCACACGTTCCAGCAGGTATATCTCACTGATCATCCCCAAAGCCAACACCTCATTTGGCCGCCTTTCCTTCCAGTTCTCTGCTGCCAGTGACTGGAACGAATTGCAAAAATCGCTGAAGTTGGAGACTTTTATTTCCCTCACCAACTTTAAACATCAGCTATCTGAGCAGCTAACCGATCACTGCAGCTGTACATAGCCCATCTGTAAAATAGCCCATCCAATCTACCTACCTCATCCCCATATTGTTTTTATTTACTTTTCTGCTCTTTTGCACACCAGTATCTCTACTTGCACATCATCATCTGCTCATTTATCACTCCAGTGTTACTCTGCTAAATTGTAATTATTCGCTCCTATGGCCTATTTATTGCCTACCTCCTCATGCCTTTTGCACACACTGTATATAGACTTTCTTTTTTCTACTGTGTCATTGACTTGTTTATTGTGTTATTGGCTTGTTTATTGTTTATTCCATGTGTTGTTGTGTTGTTGTCTGTGTCACACTGCTTTGCTTTATCTTGGCCAGGTCGCAGTTGTAAATGAGAACTTGTTCTCAACTAGCCTACCTGGTTAAATAAAGGTTAAATAAAAAATTAATCAAATTAAAAAAGTCATTGTGAGTGTGTGTGTCAAAGACAGAGGGTGGTGTGGTGAGAACACACGCAGGTATTTTGAACATAACTGACTAGTATCTGCGGATATTTGAGGTCTTGTAACTATCAAAGTGCATAAGAGTTTACACACCATGGCACACACAACTCTGCTGATGTAGACAGGGTCTGCACGGAGGAGGTAATCTCCCTGCTTGTCTTTGCTGTGCTGTGGGCTGACCTGGAGGATGTTAAGGCAAATCTCCAATATCCCCTGTTCATACTACACACAGGAGGAAGAGGAGATGGTGGGGATCGGGTTACTACTGTAAGTTCCTCAAGGAGACACAATGATTAACAATAAATTAAGGTTGGTTTTCTTTGCAGCTACTTACCTGGCCAAATGACCATGGTCTTGATATGACATTGTGAGGAGTGCCCATGTGCAAAAATTCAATGTCATTTGTAACGTACTCATCTCTCTGGTCTTCAAAAGGGATGTACACTGTATCATCTGAAAAATACAAAATCCCAGTCAATGATGATAACAGTAGTGGTCATCACCATCATCACCACCACATGAACCTACACTGAAGCCAGGGGGTGCACAGCAGGACAACGCTTCCTATGGCGAAGCTGCGTTGCCCAACAAGACACACAATGTGGACTTGAAGGTCGTCGAGTCCCACAGGAGCCTTAGCAGGGGAACAGACGTGGACAGTAACCGACTGAGAATGCCTCTCCCCTGGGTGGATATGGGCACTCCACTGAGAAATAGACTCATCCTTTGACTACATGACAGGGATTTCAACAGACAGCCCACCTATACAGCAGAACAGTCAGAAAAGGTGAGAAATAGCCACAGGCAATAACCGACAGAAAAAATATTTTCATCATATGTCCTGAACAGGTTTTAACAGAGGGGCGATAACAAACAACTGCTAGGAAAAGCGTAAAGAGTTCACATCAAATATTGGCCTGTAGCATACCTAGCAGGGCAGTAAAGATGAGTGTCTCCATCCATTGAACACTCTTCCATGTAACAGCATGGTGACTTTGAAAGGCCTCCCGCGCCGTACCACCAGGTGCCTGGAGCTCAGGCCCAGTGTTTGGTGGGCCGTGTGGTTGTCATGGACCTCCAGATTGACATGCTTCAGCCTCAGATATGCTCATGGGAATAAACAGAGTGACACCAAGAAGATGAATCACGCAGACAAACAGTTTCTCTTATCAAACAGCATAGACATGTACACTCTGCAAGAAAATACACCACTGGAGGGCAATGCGAGAGGGGTATGCACTGTATATTTGAAACAGAGTGTGTCCATGTTTGTGGGAGAAAGATTATAGGCGACACTACACTGCACTTTTGATAGCTATTCCAACTTAAGACATCTTGTGACAAATGTCACATACTTCTCTGAAAACCTTTAGCTGCCTATAATTATAAAGGCCATTTAATGAATAACCTTCAGGCCTGTCGGAATAGTTGCTGGTGTAGTTAAGTTATTAGCATCTCTCAATAAGAAGAGACAGTGATGTTACCTCAAACAACAGCTGATACCTCCTTAAAAAAGTATTATTATTATTTATTTTTTAAACAGTTGCTCAATCATACTGTTGCTGAATGGCTATGACAACATTGTATGACAGGAATGCAGTACAGCCTTATCTAACAAGGAATTGTGTGTATCTGTCTGTGCTGTGTGCAATCGGAATCAAAGGACAGTAGTGTTGCTCCTACAATATGCCATTGCCAGCCCAATTTCCTTGTAAAAATTACATTTAATTGTAATCTCATGGATTTGTTATTTGTATATTGCCAAATGCTAATAGGTGGAAAAAAACAATGGCATAACAATGACATAAAGAAAATATATTACTAAATATTCAAAAGCATGGTTCCCTCATTGAACAGGATTTAACAGACTCAAAAGTGAATTAAACACAAAGCATGGATTTATGAGGATACATTTGATAAAGCACACCACGCTATCAATATATGCATTTATTTATCTACTTTACACTAAAGTTTCTGAACATATGAGAAAGACAAGTAGTATAGATGCACAGCAGGAAAATCAAAGGCAGAGTGTATTCAAGGTTTAAAGTAGCTGTCCAGTGAAAATCTCACATTAAAAGTTAATGGTCTGTTAACTCATACCTAAATAATGCTGTTGACTCGTCCTATACTAGTATTTGTGGCAAAAGCATAAATTGGAGAAAAAAAACACTTCAAAAAACCCACTTCAAACTTGTATCTCAAAGAGAACGTTTAAAAAATCCTTGCTATTTCCTCATAGAATATGATGTCATTCTCCTGAGGATGAGCTGGCCAATCAGTGATTTAGGGGATGAGCTGGCCAATCAGCAGCCGACTTGCATTTTTAATGACCGGTATGCTTCCACACCATTCTGTTGGGGTACGCCTACACCAATCCAACACAGAAAAGCTGCTTTTTGACACTAATTTAGCATTTTTTGAAAGGAAAACTATTTCACTTATATTGTAAGTAATAGGTAATATTTCATAGAAATTTGGAAACACTGGACAGTTAGTTTAGAAATGCTTCAACATTTTGTAATTCCACTTAAAAATGTCAGACATGATTTGCCCTAATGAAAAATGTATCAACCTCTACAAAAATGTTCCACATTTCCTGTTGCTGCAGGATTATTTTCCTGTTGTGAAAAACTGGTCAAATTAAGACAGTATATCTGTTAGTAAAAAAACAAACAGACCTGTTTGCTGCTTGTGTGTGTATCGCATGGTGAGCAAGTCTTAATTCCCCTCATTGCTTGAAAGTTCCAGGGACAGACTGCTCCTCCGAGAGTGAGAACCGGTCTGTGATGAGAGAGAACTATGTGCCAAGACACTGTAGGCTAATGAGACATGACCTGCTACCTGTTCTTCCACTAACCTCATTGCAACTCCCCTCCAAGTCTCCGACCACTACCTTGTATCCTTTTCCCTCTCGCTCTCATCCAACACTTCCCACACTGCCCCTACTCGGATGGTATCGCGCCGTCCCAACCTTCGCTCTCTCTCCCCCGCTACCCTCTCCTCTTCCATCCTATCATCTCTTCCCTCTGCTCAAACCTTCTCCAACCTATCTCCTGATTCTGCCTCCTCAACCCTCCTCTCCTCCCTTTCTGCATCCCTTTTGATCTCTATGTCCCCTATCCTCCAGGCCGGCCGGTCCTCCCCTCCCGCTCCGTGGCTCGACGACTCATTGCGAGCTCACAGAACAGGGCTCCGGGCAGCCGAGCGGAAATGGAGGAAACTCGCCTCCCTGCGACCTGGCATCCTTTCACTCCTCCTCTCTACATTTTCCTCTTCTGTCTCTGCTGCTAAAGCCACTTTCTACCACTCTAAATTCCAAGCATCTGCCTCTAACCCTAGGAAGCTCTTTGCCACCTTCTCCCTCCTCCTGAATCCTCCTCCCCTCCCCCCCTCCTCCCCTCGGCAGATGACTTCGTCAACCATTTTGAAAAGAAGGTCGACGACATCCGATCCTCGTTTGCTAAGTCAAACGACACGCTGGTTCTGCTCACACTGCCCACCCTGTGCTTGACCTCTTTCTCCCTCTCTCTCCAGATGAAACTCGCGTCTTGTGACGGCCGGCCGCCCAAACACACCTGCCCGCTTGACCCTATCCCCTCCTCTTTCTCCAGACCATTTCCGGAGACCTTCTCCCTTACCTCACCTCGCTCATCAACTCATCCTGACCGCTGGCTACGTCCCTTCCGTCTTCAAGAGAGAGAGGTTGCACCCCTTCTGAAAAAACCTACACTCGATCCCTCGATGTCAACAACTACAGACCAAGTATCCCTTCTTTCTTTTCTCTCCAAAACTCTTGAACGTGCCGTCCTGGGCCAGCTCTCCCGCTATCTCTCTCGAATGACCTTCTTGATCCAAATCAGTCAGGTTTCAAGACTAGTCATTCAACTGAGACTGCTCTTCTCTGTTCACGGAGGCGCTCCGCACTGCTAAAGCTAACTCTCTCTCCTCTGCTCTCATCCTTCTAGACCTATCGGCTGCCTTGATACTGTGAACCATCAGATCCTCCTCTCACCCTCTCCGAGTGGGCATCTCCGGCGCGGCCCACGCTTGAATTGCGTCCTACCTGACAGGTCGCTCCTACCAGGTGGCGTGGCGAGAATCTGTCTCCCACCACGTGCTCTCACCACTGGTGTCCCCCAGGGCTCTGTTCTAGGCCTCTCCTATTCTCGCTATACACCAAGTCACTTGGCTCTGTCATAACTACATGGCTCTCCTATCATTGCTATGCAGACCACACACAACTAATCTCTCCTTTCCCCCTCTGATACCAGGTGGCGAATCGCATCTCTGCATGTCTGGCAGACATATCAGTGTGGATGACGGATCACCACCTCAAGCTGAACCTCGGCAAGACGGAGCTGCTCTTCTCCCGGGGAAGGACTGCCCGTTCCATGATCTCGCCATCACGGTTGACAACTCCATTGTGTCCTCCTCCCAGAGCGCTAAGAACCTTGGCGTGATCCTGGACAACACCCTGTCGTTCTCACTAACATCAAGGCGGTGGCCCGTTCCTGTAGGTTCATGCTCTACAACATCCGCAGAGTACGACCCTGCCTCACACAGGAAGCGGCGCAGGTCCTAATCCAGGCACTTGTCATCTCCCGTCTGGATTACTGCAACTCGCTGTGGCTGGGCTCCCTGCCTGTGCCATTAAACCCCTACAACTCATCCAGAACGCCGCAGCCCGTCTGGTGTTCACTTCCAAGTTCTCTCACTCACCCCGCTCCTCCGCTCTCTCCACTGGCTTCCAGTTGAAGCTCGCATCCGCTACAAGACCATGGGCTTGCCTACGGAGCTGTGAGGGAACGGCACCTCAGTACCTCCAGGCTCTGATCAGGCCCTACACCCAAACAAGGGCACTGCGTTCATCCACCTCTGGCCTGCTCGCCTCCCTACCACTGAGGAAGTACAGTTCCCGCTCAGCCCAGTCAAAACTGTTCGCTGCTCTGGCCCCCCAATGGTGGAACAAACTCCCTCACGACGCCAGGACAGCGGAGTCAATCACCACCTTCCGGAGACACCTGAAACCCCACCTCTTTAAGGAATACCTAGGATAGGATAAAGTAATCCTTCTCACCCCCCCCTTTAAAAGATTTAGATGCACTATTGTAAAGTGGCTGTTCCACTGGATGTCATAAGGTGAATGCACCAATTTGTAAGTCGCTCTGGATAAGAGCGTCTGCTAAATGACTTAAATGTTAAATGTACAATCTTGGGAGGGGAGAATGGCAGGGGACCAACATAGCATAGCAGAAGATAAGTTAACAGGTAGTGCACATCCCCTCATACAGATAAACATCTTTCTCAACTCTTAGAAACAGTCAACCGATGTTTGACGCATTGCTCAAGGCCTTGTGTGTTACTGATGTACATTTATAACAAGCCGTGTAGGAATGCTTGGGATGTACAGTCTTATCAGCACCTCTGCTTTGCCTCACTGAACTTCAGTCATATTTTAGTTTACATACCTATTCTCAGCAGAACTTGCTTTTAACACATTTTGTAGGGTCAAATCAAAATGTTTTTATTCTTTAAAAAACAAAGTTGAGGCAAAGTACACGCTTGAAACCATTTGTTAGATTGGTACAAGTAATTATTTTTTACCACGGAATTTGAGGCAAAAATGTTAATCTTGTGACATTGTTATAAAACAAAGCGCAGAACAATGTGATTTTGACTGCAGCGTCAGTTTCCTTGTTTCCCTTACACGTTCTTAGCACAGTGGCTGAATTGTCAAGAACAGTAGCCTGACGCCCCCCCCCCCAAATAGTAGTAATCCACAACTTGCAGTTAATAAATTAAAATCTAACACTTTCATAAACATTACACACAGCATAACACCTGAATTCAATCCATCCAACAGACATCCTGATATTTTATTTTTACAAGGCACTACATGAGTCTTGCAGAAAAGAGTTGTGACGAGGTTCATGATAATGACAAAATAAACAAAACATCTCACATTAGGAACACCTTCCTAATTTTGCTTTAACCTGGATTCACCTATGTTACAGAAAGAGCAGGTGCTCTTAATGTTTTGTGCACTCAGTGTAGATCCTGCCATTACAATTTGCCAACATACTGCATGACTTTTTAAAATGCATCTGAAACCCAACTCTTACTGTAAAAGTCTGACTGTTCCTTACACCTGAGACTATGGCTAAAATGTCTAATATAACAAATTCATTATTAGCTTTACATGCTAATATTCCAGCTGATAATCACATCCATATCCCACAAATACGCCCGCACAAACCACTCAGAAAAAAGAAAGAAAAGCTGTACAAAAACATGATTTGTATATAAATAAATTAAATAGCCAACTAAAACAAAATTATTTTGCTAGGCAACCTAAGTGCTAGTACGGTCTGTGCTGTACAATTCTGTATTTTAACCACTTGGGTATGCTTCTTTGTTCTGAGATGGTATGGGGTGTTCCCATAGAAACAGAACCTCATTCTAGTTCTTTGGGTTTTCCTTTCCACCACATTGTCAGAACTCCAGTGGGGTCAGGTCCCCAAAGTCACAGTCAAACAGTTCGCTGATGCCCTCGTGCTCCTCTAGACCAAAGTGGTAGTCTTGGCTCTGTGGAGGGGACAGGTTGATGAAGCCATCCAGCGGGTTCCCAAAGCACTCCCCACCGAGGAAGTCAGAGGACGGCAGGGGTGAAAGGTCAAAGTCCGGCAGCACTCCCAGGTTGGGGAACGGGTCGCCTTCCAGGAATGCTTCTGAAAGACAGAAATAAAGGGAATGCACTTTTAGTGACCACAGCAAATAGCCATTGGGGAATGTTAATGGATTTCTTGGCGAAATCTCAGACATCCCTGAATCTCAGGGTGACAGTGTGACAATAGTGAGAGCAGCTTACCCGCTTCACGACATAACGGTAGAGGGGAGGAGTTCTGTTGGGACGGAGCTGTTGATGTAATTTCCTGTGTGGTGCTGCACTGTGGTTGTTCTGCATGGTGGGGCATTGTCTGGTCTGTGGCTTTAGTTGGGCTGATGCCTGTCACTGGGCTGCAGACACCAGAACTGTCCTCTGGACACAGGAAGACGTCAATGGGACCCTGAGTGCTCTTCAGGGAGACCTGATAGCCCTGCCAGAAGACGACAAAAGAATAACAGAAGACAAATCAACAGTTGTGGTTGAAGTTTAAACCACATTAACTGGAATACAGTATTTGGTCCAGAAAAAGAGTCTTGAGCAAGTGTCCATTGTTATTTTACCCTCCCACATACCTCACTGGGCTCTGAGACTTGCATCTGGGTCTCTGGAGGGGCTCTGATTACCATCACCAGCTGGTCAGGAGAGTCAAAAGACTTCCGCAGATCCTGGCACATGACATAACCCAGCGTGCCATTATGTTAAAGAAAAAACACTGCCCTATAATGCATATTCAAACACATACAGTAAAAAAAATAAAAAATAAAAAACAAGACACAAAAGGATATTTCTTGTTCTGGGTATCCTCAGTGAGGAGTCTCAGCTGAAGGTTACACTTGGTAATGAGCTCATCCAGTTTCTCCTCCGCCTGTGTGAAGTCAGAGACCTCTTTCTGTAGGTCCTGGTAACGGGAAACAGACGCTCCATCAATGCGGTTCCCCCTGTGACAAATAGAATGACCTCATAGTTAGGATAATGGAAAAAAGTGTTTCTAATACAAATATCCTGTGGAATCACTGATGTATGCATTGACTCATATCTGTAGAGGCTAGCACAATAAGGATTGTAAGCCAGAAAGGCCAGAACACATATTGTCATACTGCATGTACAGTACAAGAGTTCAGACTTACAGCCATTGTATGTTGTTCTTTGATTTCTTGGAGATGAGCTGGATACCCTCCAGGACATTGGTGATGTCATAGATGCGCCTCTTCTGCACTTCCAGGACCTGCGAGGCCCAGTTGAGGTCCACGACCCCATCAGGAGACTGGGCTAGAAGGTCCAAGAAGCGCTTGGTAGTCAGGTTCAGAGACGTGTCATAGCGAGACTTCTCTGTTGAAAGCTTTGGAACTGAGAGAGAAAGGGAGACAGGAATGAAAATACTTGTATTTATTACCTTTGGCCAAAATTATAATAGTTAAAACTGAATTAACATGAATAGTTATATTTAAATTGTGAATTGAAACAGGGGGTCTTGTACCTCTAGGAGGTGCTGGTGTGGATGTTGGGGCTCTCCCAAGAGAAGGGGGGCGAGAGGTGCTCACATATTGGTGATCACTGTCCAAGTCCAGCTTCCTCTTCACCTGGAACACAATTTATACAAGGTAAAAAGTTGGTATGGATGCACACAGATAATTATTTCTCACAGACACACTTTCTGTAGTCAGTGTACAGGGATAACCTCATCCTAGTCACACTCCGGCCAACACCCATATCAAAATGGTCAGTTAACTACCGGTGGTCGTCCCAGAGTTGGCCGTCGCTGGTCCTGGACCACATCTGCAGGGCCTTGGGGGGTGGCGAACAGAAGGATCTCCCCAGTGTTGCTGGGGACTGCAGAGTTGAAGCCCACATTGCTGGGAGTGGAGATTATGACTATTTGGTGGTCCTCTGAGAGGCCAATACTCCCAGCATTCAGAAGAGACTCAAAGTCTACCAATAGATCCTCCGACGTCTGACCTGATAGGAGCGTCTCTGACATCGCACACACAACTGGGGTGCTCTAGTCCCCTAGATTGTGTTGGGGCAGAATTCAAGTCCAATGGCTTGGTATGGTAGTATTAGCACCTTTTGACATATGTCATCTCTAATGTATGTGCATAATAGTGTAAACGTATTGAAAGAGTTGACTTTCAAATACTGAGGTTAAACATGTCTAATATTAAGAGTATCTTGCTGACAATCAAGATTCAACAAAGCTGACTCATTCGAGAATATATGGTCAAATAAAATATAGGGCGTGATTCCTACAAATTAGCCAGCTATAAAATAACGTTGAGACAGTGGTTGAGGTTTCTGACAGCTTCAGTCTAATATACAGTAGTTAGTCTGAAACCATACAATACAGCAACACTTATGGTATATTGATAGTTGAAAAAAGTAATAAACAAGCACCAACGTCAACTAGCGTGCTAACTTGCTGCGAAGTTTTTCATCTTTCCAATGACTGCGGCGAGGCCACATCTAGCAACTCCTTCCCTTTGTCCATTGTTGTTAGCTAACTGGTTATTTACTGTAGC
>NC_036857.1:18821782-18837510 GCF_002910315.2 Salvelinus sp. IW2-2015 | reverse complement strand
ACATTCCACAATCAGTATAAGTAAGAGTCAATATTAATGTTTTTCTTAAGTCTTTTCCATAAACCTGCTGATTAATGTGTGAGCCTACAAAAGCAGATCGGGTGGGGGCCCTCTGCGGTCGCCTGGCTGCTCCAGCCCAAAACGCCTGGCTGGTGGCTCTACGGAGGAAAGGAGCACCGGCCCTTTAAGAGCGCCTTCTCAACACAGCTTATATCTTTTTTAAAGTTTTTTCTTTTCTCTTTTCTTCTGCTGTAGAGTTCCAGTTCCGGAGGTGTGCACAAAATAAAAAAAGTGGGACGAAAGTATTCACAGCAAATTCCTCCTGCTCCGTGAAACAAAGCCATAATAGAATAAATGTGTATCCAATTGTTCTTTTTTCGCAACAGCAGGCAGATGTGGTCCATTTGATGTAACAGGGTAGCCTCTCCTCTGAGTGAGCAAGCAGCATTGTTACATTACTAGTTCAGAGGGTCAATTGTTTGTCTTACATCATGACCCGACCAGCGCTATCCGGCGTTCGTCCACCATGACCTCTCAACTCGACTTTCTAAACTCTCAGGACCAGACCAGGTCGATCAGACCTGGTAGGTCAACCATGGTTTGACCATGTGATCCAGTTTATGACATCAGAGAGCGACATTATGTACCAGATTTTAACCCAAGAAACAGTCCTGTGGAGTATACATCCTCTTGTGTGGCTCATCTATTGGGGATCTCTAATACAAGGTGCAGAACCGTCCAGCATGGCTGATTTAAACCCACCACTATGTCTTGAGCTAAGAGCTCTGGCTGGATACAATCATTGGATATGGCCTCACAAGAGAGAGATTTGTGAACCCAGCCCAGGCAAGCATCTGCAGCCTGGGCAAAAGGCAGGGTAGTGGATGGAGACATGGGAGGTGAATTGGACATGGAGCGAGGAGGCTTGCATTCTTGCTCTGTTCTGTGTTGTGTCATGTGAAGCTGAAAGCATACATAGCATTACTGTGGGTCTGCGTGCGCATGTGTCTGTGTAGGTATCACGGTGTTTTTCCCACAGCACCACTAACAAAGCCGGACCAGACCAGACCACACAGACACCAGGGACCCAGCTGGGGCCCTCAGCCCTCCTCTCACAGAACTTCACTCTCACTCCACTGCCTTCTCATCCTGAACTCGCCTTTCTCCCCCCTGTCTCTTCTCCCTTAATATACCGGAACTGCTGTGTCCTCTCCCTCTCTCTCGCTCTATCCCTGCATATCCTTCTCTCTCTCGTCTTGCCTCTCTTTCTCTTCCTGCTCCATGTTTTTAAAATTTATTGTACTTTCCTCCTTTAGTAGCTCTCGCTCCCTTCTGTTCTCCATTCACTCTCGGCTTCCTTCTATCTGTCGTTCCATGTACTTCTACTGCCTCTGTCTCTCGTCATCCGATTTTCGTTTTTTTTTCTACAGTACTTGACTTATCTGCCTCCCTGCTTTCATCTCTCCTCTGATTGTCTCCATCGTTTGTAACTTATCTCCTCCTCTCTCTCCTCCGTCCTCTGTGTCTCCAATTGTTGTCGCTGCTGCTTTTTTCTCTGTCTTGCATACTTATCTGCCTCTCTCTGGTCATCGCCATGTTTTGTGATACGTTCTCTATGCCTCCTTCTCTACCTCCTCTTCTGCTTCGTCCATAAATTACTTATCTTTCCTGCCACTTCCTCTCTCTCTCCTCTGTCATCCAGGGAATACAATTGATGTAATATGTACGGATATCTGCACTCTCCCTCTCTGTCCTCATCCTCCAAGTATTGTTAACTCTCCTTAGTTCTCCCTCCTCTCTCTCCATATGAGTTGAAACTTTCTCTGTTATCTCTATCTCTACTCCAGTATTTCTGGTCTCCTCATTGTCTCCATGTACTTCTCTGTCTTCCTTCTCTCTACTCCAAATTTGATACTTCCTCTGCCTCCATGTACTTTCCTCGCCTCTCCTCTCAGTCTATCCATTCGTAACTTTCTCTATGCCTCTCTAGTTCTCAGGTCTTTGTACTTCTTGATGTCTCCCTTCCTCTCCCAATGTACTTCTCTGCCCCATCCAATACTGTCTCCTCTCTGCCTCTTCTGTTCTCCATGTAACTTCTATTTGTTCTCTCTCCCTCTGTCTCTCCATCTCCTCTTCTCTCCTCCATTACTTCTTCTGCCTCTCGTCTCCTCTTCTTCTCTCCAATGTACTTTCTCTGTCTCCTTCTGTTGTCTACTCTCTCCATGTACTTTCTCTGTCTCCTCTCGTCTCCTCTTGTCGTTCTCTCTCATGCGTATCTTCTCTGTCTCGTCCTCTCCTCTCTCTCCATGTTGAACTTTGCTCCTCTCTGTCTCCATGTACTTCTCTGTTCCCTCTCTCTCTTCCATGTACTCTTGCCTCCTTCTGTGTTCTCCCTCTCTTCTCCCAATAGAACTCTCTGGTTCTCCTCTTCTCACTCCCATTGGTAACTTTCACTTTCTTACCCTCTTCTCTTCCATTACCTTTTCCTCTCCTTCTGTTCCCTGTCCCATTTTTTAGTTAAACTTCTCTTCTTCATCTCTTGTCCCATGTTACTTCCTCTCTCTTCCTCTTGTCTCCAATTTGTTCTGGTGTACTTCTCTTCTCCTTCTCTCTCCCATGTACTTCGTCTCATTGTACTTTCGTCTCCTCTCTGTCATCCATGTACTTCTATGTCCTCTCTACCTCCTCTCTTCTCCATGTTAACTTCCTTCTGCCTTCCTCTGTTCTCTACTCTTGCTCTCGTCCCATGTACTTTCTCATGCCTCTCTCTCCTGTACTTTCTGTCTCTCGTCTTCTCCTGTACTTCTCGTCTCCTCCTCTGTCTCCATTACTTACTCTCTCTTCCTCTGTACTCCTCTTGTCTCCTCTCTCTCTCCATGTACTTCTCTGATTCTCTCCTCTCTCTCTCTCCATGTATTCTGTCTCCTCTCTTCTCTCCATGTACTTCTCTGCCCCTCTCTTCTCTCCATGTACTTCTCTTGCCCTCTGTCTCCTGCTCTCTCTCTTCCATGTACTTTCTCCTCTGTTCTCCTCTCTCTCTCCACTGTACTTCTCTGTCTCCTTCTCTCTCCATCTTTGACTTCTGTCTTCCTCTCTGCTCATTGTACTCTCTCTGTCTCCTCTCTCTCTCCATGTACTTCTCTGTCTCCATCTCTCTCTCCATGTACTTCTCTGCCTCTCTGTCTCCTCTCTCTCTCCATGTACTTCTCTCCTCCTCTGTCTCCCCTCCCTCTCTTCTCCATTGTACTTCTCTGCCTCCTCTGTCTCCTCTCTCTCTCCATTGTACTTCTCTGTCTCCTCTCTCTCTCCATGTACTTTCTCTGTCTCTCTCTCTCTCTCCATGTACTCTCTGTCTCCTCTCTCTTCTCCATGTACTTCTCTCCTCCTCTGCTCTCCTCTCTGTCCCATGTCTCTCTCTGCTTCCTCTCTGTCTCCATGTACTATCTCTGCCTCCTTCCTCTGTCTCCATTGTTACTCTCTCTGTCTCCATGTACTTCTCTGTCTCCATGTACTTCTCTACTCCTTCCTCCTGTCTCCATGTACTTCTCTCTCTCTCTCTTCTCTGTATCTCCATGTACTCCTCTCTCCTCTCCTCTGTCTCCATGTACTTCCTCTCTCTCTCCTCTGTCTCCCATTACTTCTCTCTCTCTCCTCTGTCTCCAGTTACTTCTCTCTCTCTCCTCTGTCTCCATGTTACTTCTCTCTCTCTCCTCTGTCTTCCTGTACTTCTCTCTCTCTCCTCTGTCTCCATGTACTTCTCTCTCTCTCCTCTGTCTCCATTACTTCTCTCTCTCTCCCTGTCTCCATGTACTTCTCTCTCTCTCTCCTCGTCTCCATGTTACTTGCTCTCTCTCTCCTCTGTCTCCATGTACTTCTCTCTCTCTCTCCTCTGTCTCCATGTACTTCTCTCTCTCTCCTGCTGCTCCATGTACTTCTCTCTCTCTCCCTCTGTCTCCATGTACTTCTTCTCTCTCTCTCTGTCTTCCATGCTGACTTCTCTCTCTCTCTCCTCTGTCTCCATGTACTTTCTCTCTCTCTCCTCTGTCTCCAGTACTTCTCTCTCTCTCTATCCTCTGTCTCAGTCTCCATGTACTTCTCTCTCTCTCTCCTCTGTCTCCATGTACTTCTCTCTCTCTCCTCTGTTTATTACTCCCACTGGACTGTTACTTCTGTCATTCTGTATCATCCTTACCCACTCTATACAGTATTACTATAAACCGCTTTCAATGTTTTTCTTTCCCCGGTCTTTTTATCTAAATGTTAAGGATTCTTTGGCAGTATGTGGAAGAGGAAGCAAATATTATACTAAAACTAAATAGGAGTCTGAGGCTGAATGCAGAGCGATCCAAAAACAATCCAAGTATTGTTAACAATGGGGTAGAGTTATTTGACTGGTTGTTAGGGTTCTGTACAGGCCAATATTAAACATGATGGAAGCCTTATTGAAGCAGGAGAAAGGGCGGTTGAGTTGGTTCCATCCCAGAGAATGAATTCCTCCTTCCCAATGGGGAATCATCGCATGCTGATTTTTTTTTTAATTATGCATTTTACGAGCAGATCATAACAGAGGTCAGTGAAGGGAATGCAAAATAAGACATCAGTGTGCTTCTTCCCCACTAGCCACTGTCATACAGATGTAGTTTTATAAATCCGTGAAGATAATAGACAATAACATCTACAGCAACAATCCAACAGTAGTTCCAGTTAAGCATCATTCCATTGCCATGGGTTCCACTGCAGACTTCCCAGTCTGACTGATCTGTATCCATCCTGTCAGGGCCGGATTACCAAACGGGCATGTGCCCCGGGGGTCGGGGGCACCCTAAATAGTATATGAACAGCTTTAAAGAGATTACATTTTCTCTCATCCTCATTGCAAAATGTGAAGAATAGCATGAAATGAGCTAGCAAACATCAGGTTGGCATTTATTGTCATGAATGTTACCCTGGAGGTAGCTCTGCAGACTATTCACTAGCTGCCACGGCCACTAAGTCATCAAATCTGACATCGATTTTTTTCAAGGGAAAAACTGTCTTGCTAAATAAAGGAAAACAGAGGTAGGTGCTCCAGCACCCAAAATGCGTCCGGCCCTGATCCTCTAGTGGCTTTCCCTACTACACTCATATAACTATGACCTATGACCTAGCTCAGCATCCAGCTAGAAAGTATTCATACTCATTGGCTTATTCCACATTTAGTTGTGTTACAGCCTGAAGTTGAACAGTTGATCTCACCCATCTACCCACAATACCCCATAATGACAAAGTGAAAACAGGTTTTTTGATTTTTTGTTTTTGAAAATATCTAATTTACACAAGTATTCACACCCAATTTCCTTTGAGCATCCTTGATATGTCCTTACAACTTTATTGGAGTCCATCTGTGGCCAATTCAATTGTTTGAACGTGATTTAGAAAGAAACACACCTGTCTATATAAGGTCCTGTAACAGGTCCCACAGCCAATAGTGCACGTCAGAGCAGAAACTATGCTATAAGAGCAGAAACTATAAGTCCAAGGAACTGTCTGTAGATCTCTGAGATACAATTGTGATGAGACATATATCTGGGTAAGAGTATAAAACTATTTCTAGAGTGTTGAACGTTTCCAAGAGCACAGTGGTCTCCATCATTGGGAAATTGAAAAAAATATGGAACTACCCAGACTGCCTAGAGCTGGCCGTCCAACCAAACTGAGAAACCGGGCAAGAAAGACCGTGGTTAGGGAGGTGACCAAGAACCCAATGACCACTCTGACAGAACTACAGAGTTCTTTGGCTGAGATGGGAGAATCTGCCAGAAGGACAACAACCTGTACAACACTTTACCAATCTGGGCTTTATGGGAGAGTGGCCAGACGGAAGACACTCCTGAGAAAAAGACACATGACAGCAAACCTGGAGTTTGCAAAAAGCCATGTGAAAGACTCTGAAAGCATTTTCATTTTATTTATTTTAATTTAACCTTTTTTTAACTAGGAAAGTCAGTTAAAAACAAATTCTTATTTACGACGACGGCCTACCCCGGCCAAACTCTAACCCGGACGACGCTGGGCCAATAGTGAATCGCCCTATGGGACTCCCAATCACAGCCGTTTGTGATACAGCCTGGAATCGAACCAGGGTCTGTAGTGAAGCCTCTAGCACTGAGATGCAGTGCCTTAGATCGCTGTGCCACTTGGGAGCATAAGGCAAAAGATTCTGTGGTTTGAGGAGACAAATATTTTACTCTTTGGCCTGAATGCAAAGCACTATGCCTAGAGAAAACCAGGCACAGCCCATCACCCATCTAACACCATCCTTACCGTGGAGCATGGTGGTTGCAGCATCACGCTATGGGGATGGTTTTCAGCAGCAGGAACTGGGAGACTAGTAAGAATAGAGGGAACAATGAATAGAGCCAAATACAGGCAAATCCTTGATGAGAACCTGCTTCAGAGTACAAATGACCTCAGACTGGGGTGAAGATTTACGTTCCAACAGGATAATAACCCCAAGCATACAGCCAAAGCAACACTGAAATGGCTTCTAAACAAGAATGTGAAAGTCCTTGAGTGGCCCAGCCAAAGCCCAGACTTGAATCGCATTAATAATCTGTGGAAAGACTTGAAGATTGCTGTTTATCTCTGCTCCCCATCTAACTTAAAAGAGCTTAAGAAAATCCCCAAATCCAGATGTGCAAAGCTGATACAGATTTACCTAAGACAACTCAAAGCTGTAATCGCCACCAAAGGTGCTTCTACAAAGTATTGACTCAGGGATGTGAATACTTATGTAAATGAGATATTGCTGTATTTCATTTTCAATCAATTTGCAAAAGAAATTAGGAAAACACTCATTATGGGGTATTGAGTGTAAATGGATGAGAAAAAACAATATTTAAGCCATTTTCAATTCAACACAACTAAATGTGGATTAAGTCAAAAGGTATGACTACTTGCTGAAGGCACTGTACATTCCACACCATGTACTCTAACAGCAAGAACAGATAGATCTGTCATGAAATCTGGATTCAGAAAATTATATTTTCTAATTACATCCCAACACTCAGATTCAGAGATGGATTTAGAAATTTTGCAAATACTGTACCTTCTCCATCAACCACACGCCTGCATGGTTTCATTTTATGGTAGTAAATATGTCACAAAAAAGAGACACTCACTGTGTAAGAAGGACATGCATGAAATGTACATTCTTTCCACATCTCTTTCAAAGCTCTGTACATTGTTAGCAGGGCAACAGGGAGGCTAGTTATAGGCACTTAGCGCCTCCTCTCCTGACAGTTGGATAGCAGCGTTGGATTTTAGGCTTAGCAGAGGGGTTGGTAACCAAAACAGAGGAGGGGAGAGGACACAGAACAATCACTGCATACGTCACACACCCACATCTGGAGGTGTGTGTGTGTGTGTGTGTGTGTGTGTTACATACTCACCCTTCTGGTGGGACCTCGCCCATGTGTTTAGTCATTTAATGACAAAAACATTCACTGTGTATGCATGCCACGCTGCTCTGCCGACAGTGACACACAGCCTTGTTTTATTATTTATTCATACATAATGAAAAGCCTTCAGAATTAACCTGCAGCCAATTTCTCAACTCATATTACAGTTATGCATGTGAAGGGCTCCGATTATTGTTATTGATGTAACTACTCTCTAGTTTGACCCACAAGACCGCAGGCAAATTAGTCAATCTGACCAAGTCATCAGTTTACTAACAATCATCCATCTACTATCAGCTCTCCACAGTGTGAGGCAAGCAGCTCCACAAGGGGCCGGTTCATCCATGTCCTCCTGGTTCACCTTTTCCCCTAGAGAGGAAATTGAATTAGCATGGTGAAATCCATCCCCTTGTGTGTGCAATCAGACTGGGGACAGAATACTGTCTGTTGTGGCCCAGCAGCTGAGGCTAAACAGGGAGTACTGGGGACGCTTTTCTTATCACAAGGTATGATTACAGTGTGTGTGTGTGTGTGTGTGTGCACTTCTGCGTGTGTAGGAAAGTCACGGCCGGCCCGCTCATTAGGCAGGATTAGGCGGCCGCCTATGGCGGCAGATTGACAAGGGCAGCATTTTCTGAGATAAACTTCACTTAATTCTCCCCAAAAACAATAACATTTTCTCTCAACCAGTGGCATATGGGCTTTTTAGGTAAGTGTTGATGCCGCCATGTGATAAGCCGTGACCACTTTGCCTCTTCAGGCTGCTGTTGGACAATATGGAATGGACAATCACAACTGTTGTCCAGGAGTTTCACCCCATTGTCATGATCAGTGGTTTCAAGTTTGTATCCGTCAATTTGACAAGCTGATCAAAGCGGGGGAAAAAATATTTCTGCATTTCCCGCTGTGCAAACAAATTGCAATTAGGCTCACGATAACTCCTGATAAAGTTGGGTAGCTGATATTCAGAGCATAAATAGCTACATTGATGAGTCACAGGAATCAGGACTAATAAAGACAATGCAACGGCCTGTTTTACAAACGGTGGGCCTAGCACATGGATGGCCATTCATAAAATTCCATTGCAGACATGGTAGGCTACACCCCATTAAGCACGAACCAAAGTCTTTTGGACATCTTTTTTTGGTCCTGTCCGGACTTTGTTTTTTGGTGTTTTACAAACGGTAGGCTGACCACATAGCTGGGCATTCATAAAATGATATTTCAGGAAACACTGTAGGCTACACCTCAGTAAGCACGGACCGACACGACGCCTTTTGGACGTCTTTTGGTGCAGTTCCGGACCGGCCTTGATTTCCACATCCACGGACATTGGTTTTTGGTCCTGTCTGGACCAAATATGAACCAATCATAGATGTCTATGTTTGGTTCAGATGTTGTCCTGTCTGGACCAGTCTTGATATGGCACAAACATTGACGTCTATAAATGGCTTATTTTCAACTTTCATTCAGAACCAAAAATGAGCCTGATCTCAACATCTGAAAATACATGCAATGTCTGTAAAATATGCCTTTTCAACGTCCTGAAAAAGGATGCATTTTAAACATACGGAAAATACCTTTTCACCTCTTATTCAGAACCTAAATTCAATGTCTGGAAAATATGTATTTTAGATATATTTTCAACGTCATTTTACTTACTGGGACTATTCTAGTTTTTGCTGGGGGTGGCAGTTTTTGGTCTCGTCTATGGCGGCAGAACAGCAAGGACCGGCCCTGAGGAAAGCTTGCAGTGAAACTAGGACTTTGATATGGGCCTACAGTAGGACTCAAACAGCAGGGCTAAAAATCTCTTATCTTTATCATTGTTGTTTTGTATGTCATTGTTTGCAGTCGAGGCACAGTGCATCATTTGTTTTCCATGTGGATGTCATTGTTTTTGCGCTTTAAAATGATTTTTGCAATGGTTTTTTCCCCTCCTGATAGTGTTTCCTGCCATTGTCTTTAGTAGTCTGCCTCCGGCCTCCAAGCTGTGCCTGTCCCTCCTACCTTAACCCCCCTCTCCCCAGCTCCTCTCTCTCACACACTCTCACTCTCTCACACACACACCACTGCACACACATTCTAATCCTCTTTCTTTTCCTCCACTCGCCGCTTCAGCTTCTGAGGCAACTCTGACATAAGTTACCCAAAAGTCAGTGATAGGGGGGACCAACTGTGAACAGGTTATGCGTACATGTGACTGTGTGTGTTAGAGAGAGAGAGTCCACCAGTTAGCTCAGAGTGGTTAATCTGTTTCTCCCTCCCTCTATGCCTTTTGTTGCGGCCCCTCACTTTTCCCCTGCTAGCCTGGATAGAGGGAGCTGACACTGTGCCTGCCTGCTCTGGACTGGATATGGCGTAGACACCCTGACGCTATCCTGACTGGATGTTCACCCTACCAGCTGGTAAGACCCTGCTTCAGCGCTACTCTAACTTTACAGCAGTTACGCTTTCATTAAGTGTGTTTTTATGTCTGTTATAGTATGGAAGGAGAATGTGTCTATGTGGAAATGCAACCATGTCTCAGTCCTCTTTTGTGTGTGAGCTGGCTTAAATATCACTTGTGGATTAAGTTAATGTTCAATATACATTTTGTTTCAAAGTCAGCGCTTCAGAGATTAACATCGTACCCAGTCAAAGTGCTCTCTCACTCTTTTTCTTGCCCTTTCCCCGGTTCCTCTCCCTCTTTTCTCTTCTCCCCCGGCTCATTCTGCAGCCCCCTGCTCATGTTTCCAGCTTCCTCCTGTTGTTTTCTGCACAGGTTTTCTTCTCCTCTCCGAGCGTGCTCCCACGCTCTCTCAAAGAAAGGAAGGAAAACAGTGATAACCATTTGCGGAGCAGCAAGATGGAGCTGCTTTAGTTTTCCCTGTGTCTTTAATAGTGTGGAACATTTAAGTGTGGCTTTTTTTCTAGCTTGTTTTGTTGTTTTTGGAACAAAGTTTTATTTTTGGGGCGGAGGGGTGAGAAAATTGGAAACAGACCCACCCACACTGGAAGTGAATTAGCCCGCATTTGTGATGTGTTGACTGCCAGAGGACAGACAAATTGTCAGAGAGGACTTTGCTAAAGGCAGAGGGAATATGTTTGGCGTATTCTGTTGTTGTCACTAAATCCCCATAGTTTACATGTGCTTAGGAACCGGAGAGGAGAGGACAGGAGAGGAGAGGAGAGATCTGGCCTCTGTCATGGGCTGTTTTGAAAGGGAGGGAGTGGCTTGTGTCCATCTGGGACAATCCCAAGTGCTGAGTGCTGAAAGCTTCCCCACCCTGCTCCCAAACCCTGTTTCCCTCTGCATACACAACTGGTAGGGTTGTAGCAATGTTAACTTGACTCTGAGTGTGGGCTGACAGTGTTGTGCATGTTATCATCGTAGCTAGGTCACCAGAGATGTTGGTGATACATCGGCTGTGTTTACACAGGCAGCCCAATTCTGATATTTTTTCCCAATAATTGATAGTTTGACCAATTACATCAGATCTTTCCACATCAGATCTTTTCGGTCAAAATACCAATTAGTGAAAAAAAGATCAGAATTGGGCTGCCATATTTAACCACCGTGTGATTGTTTTTTATTTTATTTTTATTTCACCTTTATTTAACCAGGTAGGCTAGTTGAGAACAAGTTCTCATTTGCAACTGCGACCTGGCCAAGATAAAGCATAGCAGTGTGAACAGACAACACAGAGTTACACATGGAGTAAACAATAAACAAGTCAATAACTTGTTTTACATGTGCTTAGGAACCCCTGTTATGCATGCAGACTCCATCAATCACTTAGCCTGTTATAACAACATACTGATGCTTTCTTCACTTTTATATACTTCAAATATGTCCACCTTACAGAACAAACTTACAACTACAAGGATGCTCTCAATCTAATCTTCGCTGTGTTTGTCACAGACAGATAGCAGATACTATAATGCATTCCACTTGCCTCACTCCTCATCTACAGTAGCCTATCTTGTATCTCTCTACACCCTTTACATTCCACTCTTTCATTTGCCTCTTTATCAAATACCCTCTCACTTTCTGTCAATGTATCCCTCCTTCTTTTTCTATCTGACTGTCACTGTCTGTTACTCCATCCAGTTCTCTCTCCCCAGCCCTCTTCCTCCCAGCCTGTGTAGTCAGTGATAAGGGGCAGCAGCAGTAGCCCTTCCTCCCAGCCTGTGTAGTCAGTGATAAGGGGCAGCAGCAGTAGCCCTTCCTCCCAGCCTGTGTAGTCAGTGATAAGGGGCAGCAGCAGTAGCCCTTCCTCCCAGCCTGTGTAGTCAGTGATAAAGGGGCAGCAGCAGTAGCCCTTCCTCCCAGCCTGTGTAGTCAGTGATAAGGGGCAGCAGCAGTAGCCCTTCCTCCAGGCCTGTGTAGTCAGTGATAGGGGCAGCAGCAGTAGCCCTTCCTCCCAGCCTGTGTAGTCAGTGATAAGGGCAGCAGCAGTAGCCCTTCCTCTAGCCTGTGTAGTCAGTGATAAGGGGCAGCAGCAGTAGCCCTTCCTCCCAGCCTGTGTAGTCAGTGATAAGGGGCAGCAGCAGTAGCCCTTCCTCCCAGCCCTGTGTAGTCAGTGATAAGGGGCAGCAGCAGTAGCCCTTCCTCCCAGCCTGTGTAGTCAGTGATAAGGGGCAGCAGCAGTAGCCTTCTCCCAGCCTGTGTAGTCAGTGATAAGGGGCAGCAGCAGTAGCCCTTCTCCCAGCCTGTGTAGTCAGTGATAAGGGCAGCAGCAGTAGCCTCTTCCTCCCAGCCTGTGTAGTCAGTGATAAGGGGCAGCAGCAGTAGCTCTTCCTCCAGCCTGTGTAGCAGTGGATAAGGGGCAGCAGCAGTAGCCCTTCCTCCCAGCCTGTGTAGTCAGTGATAAGGGGGCAGCAGCAGTGCAGCTTCCTGTCCTGACTGGAAGTGTTGATTTCCACTCAAGTCTCTGGACAACCCTGCCCCTGTCCTGTGTCCACTGGGAACCTCCTTCCACTCTGTGTGTGAACAGCTCTCTCTCTACACACACACACACACACACACAACACACACCACACACACACACACACACACACACACCAACACACACACACACACACACACACACACAAAACAGCCACACGCACGCACAAACAGCACCACGTACACACAAAATAATTTTGATTAAAGTGGCTGTGTGATTTGAAGCCTCACTGAGTATCACCACATTCAGACTGGAGGCAGAGCAGTATTTCTCCTAGCCCATTGAGCCTGACTGAACAGATGGGTGAGAAAGGACTCAGTTACTGACCTTGGGTGTGGGAGAGGCCACGGGATGATTGGCTAATTACCTCCAGTGTTGTGGTATACCCACTCCGTTCATATGGGGGAGCCGTACCCACTCCGTTCACCAGGGGAGCCGTTGAGCTTAAATCAACACCAACGACACTCATTCATCACCTAATGGCTTCCATTTACTGTGAGTGGCCCGGGGCGGTGGGGAGGGAGGTGTTGGAGGGTGCACAGTGGCTGTAATGCTGTGGCGGTGGCTGTGGCTGGAGGTCAGGAAGGGTTAAGAGGTCACATGGAGCCTAGGAGCAGGACTTCAGGGCAGGATATCCTGTCAGGAAGAGCCATGGTTTTCTCTCCCCTTTATTCCCAGGCATGGAGGGCTAGTGGAGTCAGAGGACACAGTGAATGTGGGGGCAGGGTGGGTACTGGTCTGGTGTAACATTTCACTCACATCTCAAAACAAATGGAGTGACAGATCTTCCACATGTTGCCCTCCAAGGGTTGTGTATCTATGGAAAACTTGTTTGGTGTATCTAATGTTGGACAATAGACAACGGTAGGCCTGACTGTGCCTATTGAATCAATATGGAAATCATAGCCTGGTCATTGTTTTGTTGTGTTTGGTATTCCAGAGATGTTCTTACCCCTGTTGAGTGCAGATGAAGTCTTTAAGTGAAGAGGTGCTCCAGATGAAGTGGCTGAGAGACCAGGGTTGAGATTAATGAGGCGGAGTTAGAGGGGTCATGGAGAAGATGATGCTAAGGGGCAACAGATGGTTCAGAGGCAGTGGAAGCTGCTGAGGGGAGGACGTCTCATAATAATGTCTGAAAAGGAGCGAATAGAATGCCATGAAACACATGGAAACCATGTGTTTGATATATATGATACCATTCCGCTCCAGCCGTTACCACGAGTACGTCCTCCCCAATTATGTTGCCACCAACTGTTCAGAGGAGAGATGCAGAGAAAGCACGAGTGGTTTACTACCTTACTGACCGCCCTCCTCTGGTGATACAATGTAACTACAGATGCTGCCGCTTTGCTTACAAACTTCAGGCCTGATAACATGTCATAAAATGATTTAAACAATGTTGATTGTTACAATCAGAAAGTGTTTTATTTAACCTTTATTTTAACCGGGAAAACATATGGAGACCTAGGTGTCTTTTACCAATGGGCCCTGTATATACAACATAAATATACACATTATACTCAAACATATACACATTAAAATACAAAAACACAGTCATGGGAAGCATCACAAATCACCCAGAAAAACAGTTACATTCCTCCACAAAATGAGTCCCCAATCAATACTCTAAATTGCCCAAACGGAACCAGAACATCAAGATGAAATGTATTTAGAATTTTGTTCCAGGAATASGGTGCATTAAAACTAAAAGCAGATCTACCTAGCTCGGTGGAGACCCAAGGAACCTCGAGTTATCCAATCCTGTGAACTGGTTACGCAACTCTGGTGTCTATACTTCAACAGCAAAGTTAGATAAGACAGAATTTATGAAGTAGGGCCTAGTAAACAAAAAGGGAGTAATGTACAGATCTATGGGTCTTTAGCGAAGTCCAGCRAACCTTTTGATACAGGATGCAGTGATGAMGTTCAAAACTGTCACCTGTCAACAAAACCAAGGGCACTATGGMAGATGGCATCCAAAGGTTTAAGCAGCTGCCCTTTTAATAAATAATATCACCATAATCAAGAACAGATAAAAAGGTTGACTGAATAATCTGCTTCCTACTACTGCTTAGAGAAAGGCACAATCTGTTTCTGTAGAAAAATACAAACTTCTTAGCTTCTTAACCAGCTCTCATCTGTTTTATAAATGTCAAATCCTATCAATCCAAATGCCTATAGATTTATATATCGAACACGTTCGATTGGAGAAACACCTAATGACTAGTAGTAATGTAGTTCATCTTAACATTCTTACGAGAGTTTGAAAACAACATGTATTTGTTTTCGGTATTAATTCTTAATATCGCCTCAAATCTCGATCGGTTGACATCCGACACACAGTAGCAATTGAAACATAATAGATCATACCGTTACTAGCATGCCAAAAGTAAAAAAAAAAAATTGGATTGACGCCCATGGGGTTTTATATGAGTAGTGAAGAGAAAGAGGTCTC
The DNA here is from genome assembly GCF_002910315.2 of Salvelinus sp. IW2-2015. Classification (NCBI taxonomy): domain Eukaryota; kingdom Metazoa; phylum Chordata; class Actinopteri; order Salmoniformes; family Salmonidae; genus Salvelinus; species Salvelinus sp. IW2-2015. The sequence goes on along the minus strand of NC_036857.1, from coordinate 18,822,685 downwards.
AACAATCAACCCTGTGGTAGCACCTTTATGTACTTCCAAGAAATTCAGACTTAACCCCATCCAATCAAGATGGCCTGAAGTTCCTTGTCACTAAGATAATCATGAACCATGAACAGGCGTCCGAGCTCAGGGCCCGGATCAAGGAAAACGTATCAATAAAAGTAGCATGATCAACGTATCCAAAAGCTTTGACAGTTCCACAAACCAAAGCATTACATTTTCATTTTAGTGTCTAAATCATTGACAAGATCATTAAAAACTAGCAGTGGGTTTCTGTATAGTGGCTATGCCCAGGCTTAACTAGTAACTTGTGTTAACATTTTATATACATCTAGGTACATAGAATTTCCTCACATTCAAGGAACAGATAGCAGATAAGTAAGCTGATACTGTGTGTGCGTAAGATAGAGATGGAAAGCAGAAACAGAGATATTAGAAGAATGTGAGCAGGCTATTTTGGGCTCTCTCCATGTCCTAACGCCCACCTCGTTTGGTCTTGTCTGTTTAGTGAGAATAGTGGGAGTTGAGATGGAGATCTCATTCTGATTCGCCGAATACCGATTATTGAGGTGCCCTCTGGGATTCCCCTGGGCTGTCTTGCTTCTCTTGAACCATCTACAAAAAAGCATGAAATCAGTTTCAAGTTTTAATTTGAGAAGGAAGATTTAGTTTCGATTGAGGTTTGCTGAAAATTGCCCACATGTGGTATCTGTATGAATCAATATTAAAAATAGCAAACATAAGGTCATACCATAGTTATTTCCTATAGTAATTACTTTATATGAGGGTATGTGCTCATGTGAAACTCATCAGACAACCACCCTACTACCTAATGTTGGATTGGAATAGATTATCATTCTCCATTAAATATATATATATATATATATGAACACAAGTAAGAGC
>NC_036857.1:18770486-18821757 GCF_002910315.2 Salvelinus sp. IW2-2015 | reverse complement strand
GTTATTTAGAAAATTTAGCAAAGGTGTTAAAAAAAACTAAAAAACTATCACATTTACATAAGTTATTCAGACCGTTTACTCAGTACTTTTTTGAAGCACTTTTGCAGCGATTTAACAGCCTCAAGTCTTGGGTTGAACGCTACAAGCTTGGCAGACTGTATTTGGGAGTTTCTCCTCATTTTTTTGCAGATCCTTCTCAAGCTGTGTTCGGTTGGAGGTGTGGCGACGTCGCTGCAACAGCTATTTTCAGGTCTCCTCCAGAGATGTTCGAGATCGTGGTTCAACCGGGCTCTGGCTGGGCCACTCAAGGACTTTAGAGACCTGTCCCGAGGGCCACTCCTGCATTGTCTTGCCTGTGTGCTTAGGGTTGTTGTCCTTTTGGAAGGTGAACCTTCACCCCAGTCTGAGGTCCTGAGCGCTCTTGTAACGATGTGCCCTGAGAGTCGGGAAGCAAGTTCAGGGAGTGAGTGTTTTAAAAATTAACACAACATAATACAAAATAAGATGCACGAACAATGCACAGACATGACACAGCAACAGAAACACAATAACACCTGGGAAAGAACAAAGGGAGTGAACATATATATGGGAAGGTAATCAGGGAGTGATGGAGTCCAGGTGAGTCTGATGAAGCTCAGCTGCGCGAAACGATGGTGACCGGTGTGCGCCATAACGAGCAGCCTGGTGACCTAGAGGCCGGAGAGGGAACACACGTGACGGCTTTGGAGCAGGTTTTCATCAATGATCTCTATTATTTGCTCTGTTCATTTTCTCTCAATCCTGACTAGTCCTCCCAGTCCTGCCGGTGAAAAACATCCCCACAGCATGCTGCCACCAATGCTTTACCATAGGAGATGGTGCCAGGTTTCCTCCATGTGATGGTGGACATGTTTGTTAGCCAAAGATTTCAATCTGGGTTTCATCAGAACAGAGATCTTGTTTCTCCTGGTCTGAGTAGTCTTTATGTCCTTTGGCAACTCCAAGTGGCGCTTGCATGAGCCTTTTCTGAGAAGTGGCTTCCGTCTGGCACTCTATCATAAAGCCTGTTTGGTGGATGTGCTGCAGAGTATGTTGTCCTTCTAGAAAGGTTCTCTCCATCTCCACAGAGGAACTTGGAATCTGAGAGTGCTACTCTCTATTAATTCTCTCGAGGTTTCTCTTTTGTAGGGTTGTGTCCACTCTTCCTATTTAACTGCAATTGCCTTCTCTCTCGATGTCTTCAGTTGTGCCGTGCTTTAGGGCGTCTTGGTGGTTCAATCTTCTTCCTTTAAGCCACTGCATTGTTTGTACTCTCTTCCCAGCTCTGTGTCCTTAATACCTCTCTCGACTTATCGGACAATTCCTCGATCATGGCTGTTTTTGACATGCACGTCAACTGTGGGACCTTATATAGACAGGTGTGTGCTCTCTCAAATTATGTCCAATCAATTTAATTTACCACAGGTGGACTCAATCCCATTGTAGAAACATCTAGGATGATCAATGGAAACAGGATTGACCTGAGCTCAATTTCGAGTCTCATAGCAAGAGTCTGAATACTTAAGTGAAGGTATCCTGTTTTTTATTTTAATACATTTGCAAAATTGTAACTGCTTGTTTTGCTTTGTCATTATGGGGTATTGTGTTTTCGATTGATTGACACTTTTTTCTTAAATCCATTTTAGAATAAGACTTTAACGTAACAAAATGTGAAAAAAAAGTCAAGGGGTTCGAATATGCACTGTATATGTGTCAATAGGCTTTACGTCAATCTATGTCATCTATTATGGCCAATTGGCTTTCCGTGGCAGGTGTATAAGCTTCTGGAAGTACGGTGTATGGCAAGAGGAAGAGGCGCGGAGGTGGGCGTGGCTCTACTGCTCAACGAGGGGGCATACCACTGCAGCGTTTCCCTTGCATGAGGCAAGCCATTCTTAATGTAACGAGCTACGCGCACAATGACATCTGCCTATTACAGCAGTCTGTGTTAAGTGTGTGTGTGTTGTGTAGTGCGCGTTGCATCATTGTGCACGTGTGCGTTGTTTGTTGTGTGCGGCAAGTAGTGTTTGTGTGTGTGTGGCTATGCGTACTTGTGTGTGTGTTTCTCAGTGCCCCTTTGGCTGCCAGAGTATAGAGGTGTGTCCAGATGAGCTCAACCAGAGGCAGGTCTTATTCCAGTATTGGTCTAAGTGGTACAATGTACAAGCCACTGAACCACATCAGAGAACTATTGGAGAGAAGATACCTTTTACTTTGTCTGGCTGGGTAAGCAGAAATTCCCTATATAGTACATCTGATACAATACATAATTTAATTTGTACTGCTTATGATGGTTAACTTGTTGTGGTGGGGATTCAAGAAACTGAACACATCCAAAAATCTGAATTTACATCATACTCAAGAAGACTTGGATCAAATGAATGCTACAATATCTATTCTCTCTTAACCATGTCCATTTTTGTTAAGATATGTGGTCAATTTACACAAACAGTACAGTTTGGTGAGAATTCCCCACTGTGTTGTGTGAGATAGAGAGGTTTTTGTCTCTTGGTCCTCTCTGTAGGCTTCTACACAGCCTGGCTGCTCCAGCGGTGGTGGTGGGACCTTTGTCTTTGTGTCAGGAGTCATGTCCAAGGCACCAACACTCCTGCATGAGTCCTGAAACTCCATCACTTGCAATGCTTTTCTAACACATTCATTTCTTTGCCTGTAATCAAGGTTCATGGTTTGAAAACTGTACAGTATAGAGTTTCTTATTATAATTATCTTTACTACAAATCGAGACCAAAGAACGCATAAAGGGGTGTTATTACAATATAAATTACAGTATAATTTGAGCAACAAGAGTGGCCTAGTGTAGTCGCAGTCTGGAGCTCTGCAAATATACAGGCTCAATTTAGTTATGCAGGCCGCCTGTACCAGTCTTAAGACATAATGCATTGCTTGCTGTGTGCGTGTGTGTGTCTATAGCAACATCACCCAGAATGCATACAAACTATACCAATTACATAATTGACAATTAACTTCAATAAAGGCATAAAAAAAGGTAAACAAAAACATTTAGGAAATATATTACACATTATACATATCCACACATAAATAATAGTGGTAAACCATGTTTTAAACTTCAATACAACACCGGAATATGAACATATGCCTTTAGCTTCCCCGCAACACTCAAACTATGCGCTCTAATGCACCACTGTTTGACCATCAAACTGACCAGGAAGTAGGAGTGTGTGTGTGGCGTGCGCTTGTGTGTCCGTCTATGCGTGTGTCGGGGAAAATAATAATATACTATATGCCATTTAGCAGACACTTTTTCCAAAGCAACTTAAAGTAATGCGGCATACATTTTACGTATGGGCGATCCCAGGAATCAAACCCACTACCCTGGTCGTTTTAAACAACATGCTCTTCTAACTGAGCTACCTGAGCTAGTCTGTCTTGTCAATGTCTCCTGTGTCTCCAATGTGTTTTCCATGGCAACTGCTGACCATTGTTTTCTCAGTAATCTCCGTTACCCAGTAGTTAAATGTGTGCATAACTTTGTCACTTGTTTTCTCGTCGTTTATTACACTCAGAATCTGTCCACGAGAGAATACTTTCTCGGACCAGTGTTTGATGGCTTGGTGGGGATCAGTCGATTTACCAGGCCATAACTTCTTATGGCTGCAATCCGTTAACGGGATGATATGACAACAGCCAGTGAAAGTGCAGGGCGCCAAATTCAAACAACAGAAATCTCATAATTAAAATTAAATAATAATTAAAATGGTATTTAATTAAAATAATTAAAATGGTATTTATACCATTTTAAGGTAATCTTGTTGTTAATCCCACCAAGTGTCCGATTTTCAAATAGGCTTTTCAGCGAAGCACCACAAACGATTATGGTTAGGTCACCACCAACTCAACGAAAAATTCAGCCATTTTTCCAGCCAAAGAGTCGCAAAAAGCACAAATAGAGATAAAATTAATCACTAACCTTTGATGATCTTCATCAGATGACACTCATAGGACTTCATGTTACACAATACATATATGTCTTGTTCGATTAAGTTCATATTTATATCCAAAAACCTCAGTTTACATTGGTGCCATGTTCAGAAATGCCTACAAAATATCGGAGAAATTGCAGAGAGCCACGTCAAATAACAGAAATACTCATCATAAACTTTGATGAAAGATACATGTTTTACATAGAATTAAAGATACACTTGTTCTTAATGCACCGCTGTGTCAGATTTCAAAAGCTTTACCTCAAACACAATATTAAATAATCTGAAACAGCCACAAAAGGAAGCCATACAGTTACCCGCCAAATTGTGCAGTCACAAAACTCATAAAAACATTATAAATCTTCACTTACCTTTGCTGATCTTCCGTCGGAATGCACTCCCAGGACTCCCACTTCCACAAGAATGTTCGTTTTGTTCGGTAATGTCCATCATTTATGTCCAAATAGCTATTTTTGTTATCGTGTTTGGTAAACATCCAAAGTCAGGAAGCGCGTTCACTAAAAGCAGACGAAATGTCCAAAAGTTCCATAACAGTCAGTAGAAACATGTCAAAACGATGTATTGAATCAAACTTTAGAATGTTTTTAACATAAATCTTGAATAACGTTCCAACCGGAGAATTACATTGACTTCAGATGAGCGATGGAACAGAGCTCCCTCTCATGTGAACGCACATGGTCAAAGCATGGTCAGGTCATGGTAGACCTGACTAATTCCCCTCTCCTTCGGCCCCACTTCACAGTAGAGGCATCAGACAAGGTTCTACAGACTGTTGACATCTAGTGGAAGCCGTAGGAAGTGAAAACTCATCCATATCTCGCTGTGATTTCAATAGGATCTTGGTTGAAAATCGACCAGCCTCAGAATTCCCAATTCTGTTTGGATTTTTTCTCAGGTTTTTGCCTGCCATATGAGTTCTGTTATACTCAGAATAATTCAAACAGTTTTTAGAAACTTCAGAGTGTTTTCTATCCACTCCTAATAATACTATGCATATTTTAGCATCTATGACTGAGGAGCAGGCCGTTTACTCTGGGCACCTCTGTGCACCTTTCATCCAAGCTACTCAATACTGCCCCTGCAGCCATAAGAAGATAAAGATAGGGATTCTAAAGATCCAATAACATAGCGAAGGAAGAAAAGCATTGAGTCTCTTACAGGCCCAAAGACATTAGTGTAACTCTTCATGTTCATTGTGGATTAGTAATATCAATCACTGTACTGTATAAAAGCCAGAGAGCCTCTGGTGATATACTCTGTAGCAAGCAATCAAGGGATAATAATAATTCAAATGTGTCTGATATCGCACTCATTTCACTACTTTTGAGTGGTGAATTGTGTATGTGATTCTGTACCTGACTGTCCACAGCAAGGAGATCTGTAGCAGTGGGAACAGCTACCTGATGTGTCCTCTGTAAGACCTGCAAGCCCTGGAACTTGTCTGAGATCTGCCCCATGGCTAAGGTACTGTACTGTTTATATTTAGACCTAGGTCTCCTTTACAAATGTGCCCTGTATATGCCCAAACTATAACTATATATAAAACATCAAATCACCCAGAAAAACAGTTACATTCCTCCACAAATGAGTCCCCAATCAATACTCTAAATTGCCCAAACGGAACCAGAACATCAAGATGAAATGTATTTAGAATTTTGTTCCAGGAATACGGTGCATTAAAACTAAAAGCAGATCTACCTAGCTCGGTGGAGACCCAAGGAACCTCGAGTTATCCAATCCTGTGAACTGGTTACGCAACTCTGGTGTCTATARTTCAACAGCAAAGTTAGATAAGACAGAATTTATGAAGTAGGGCCTAGTAAACAAAAAGGGAGTAATGTAGAGATCTATGGGTCTTTAGCGAAGTCCAGCTAACCTTTTGATACAGGATGCAGTGATGAGGTTCAAAACTGTCACCTGTCAACAAAACCAAGGGCACTATGGGAGATGGCATCCAAAGGTTTAAGCAGCTGCCCTTTTAATAAATAATATCACCATAATCAAGAACAGATAAAAAGGTTGACTGAATAATCTGCTTCCTACTGCTTAGAGAAAGGCACAATCTGTTTCTGTAGAAAAATACAACTTCTTAGCTTCTTAACCAGCTCCTCTATATGTTGTTTAAACATCAAATCCTTATCAATCCAAATGCCTAAGCATTAATATGCGGGAACACGTTCGATTGGAAAACCACCTAATCAGTGAACATGTAGTTCATCTGAAACATTCTTACGAGAGTTTGAAAACAACATGTAATTGTTTAAATCAGGAAGGGATTCTTAAATAGCTATATAATCTGACTGGTTTTGACACATCCAGATCAACAGTCAGGGCAATTGCATACATAATAGTATCATCCGTATATAGATGAAGTAAAAAAAAAAAATTGGATTGACCAATGGGGTTTATATGAGTAGTGAAGAGAAGAGGTCTCAAAATCAACCCCTGTGGTACACCTTTATGTACTTCAAGAAATTCAGACTTAACCCCATCAATCAAGATGGCCTGAGTTCTGTCACTAAGATAATCATGAAACCATGAACAGGCGTCCGAGCTCAGGCCGATCAAGGAAAACGTATTCAATAAAATAGCATGATCAACAGTATCAAAAGCTTTTGACAGTTCCACAAACAAAGCATTACATTTCATTTTAGTGTCTAAATCATTGACAAGATCATTAAAAACTACAGTGGTTTCTGTAATAGTGCTATGCCCAGGCCTTAACTTAGTACTTGTGTAACATTTTATATACATCTAGGTACATAGAATTTCTCACATTCAAGGACCAGATAGGCAGATAAGTAACTGATACTGTGTGTGCGTAAGATAGAGATGGAAAGGCAGAAAGAGATATAGAGAATGTGACAGGCTATTTTGGGCTTCTCTCCATGTCCTACGCCCACCTCGTTTGTCTTGTTGTTAGTGAGAATAGTGGGAGTTGAGATGTGAGATCTCATTCTGATCGCCGATACCGATATTGAGGTGCCCTCTGGGATTCCCCCTGGGCTGTCTTGCTCTCTTGAACCATCTACAAAAAATGCATGAAATCAGTTTCAAGTTTAATTTGAGAAGGAGATTTAGTTTCCATTGAGCTTTGACTGAAAATTGCCACATGTGGTATCTGTATGAATCAATATTAAAAATAGCAAACATAAGGTATACCATAGTTATTTCCTATAGTATTACTTTATATGAGGTATGTGCTCATGTGAAACTCATCAGACATACCACCTACTACCTAATGTTGGATTGAATAGATTATCATTCTCCATTAAATATATATATATATATATATGAACACAGTAGAGCTTGATGACTGTTCAAGAGAGAACCTAGTGTGAGCTGTTTTCCTTTGTTTTGGAAAGTGACTGTTTGAACCTGGTGGTGTACTGAACAGAGACACTGATGATGTACAGGATAGAGAGCTCTAACCAACACTTTCCAGTTAGGCCTCTGACACAGCCAGCTGTATGTTTCAGACTCTCGCTCACACAACCACCCACCATGTTAGTGAACGAATGGACACTAAAAACCCATGGAAAATGTGCTATGAGTGTCCCTGTGTATATGTGCGTATTTTTTAGTATGACTGTGTGTGAATTGGATTCTGTACGTGCAGTTCAGGGGGTGTACGACTGATAAGCGAGGGCCAACAGACATTATGCTGGGTCGCAGATAGTCTAGTGGTTAAGAGCATTGGGCCAGTAAATGTTGTTGGTTCGAATCCCTGTGCCGACTGGGTGAAGAATCTGTCGGTGTGCCCTTGAGCAAGGCACTCAACCCTAATCGCTCTGGATAAGAGCGTCTGCTAAATGACCAAAATGATCCTGTACTGTAAACCCTGTCCACGCCATCCTTCACTGCTGCTCCTTGCTTATATACAGCACTGCACACTGTTATCCCATTTCTGTCAACCTCTTTCAAACACACACACACATACACTTGCATGTGTGCACAAATACACACACGACTCCACTATTAAACATCTAAACATCCACTGATCCCATTGTAGTATTCACTCTCCAACAAACTGTCCTGTACTCAAGTCCATTCTCCATATGTCTTTCTCTATGCTCTCTCTCTCTGCCATACTGTGAGTGTTATAACGATATGACTGCTCTCTCTCCGCCATACTGTGAGTGTTATAACTATATGACTGCTGCTCTCTCTCTCTCTCCGCCATACTGTGAGTGTTATAACTATATGACTGCTGTTCTCTCTCTCTCTCCGCCATACTGTGAGTGTTATAACTATATGACTGCTCTCTCTCTCCGCCATACTGTGAGTGTTATAACTATATGACTGCTGCTCTCTCGCTCTCTCCGCATACCCTGTGAGTGTATAACTATATGACTGCTCTCTCTCTCTGCCATACTGTGAGTGTTATAACTATATGACTGCTGCTATATGCGACTCTCTCTCTCTTTCTCTCCTGCTCTCTCTCTCTCTCTCTCTCTCCTCTCTCTCTCTCTCTCTCTCTCTTCTCTCTCTCTCTCTCTCTCTCTCTCTCTCTCTCTCTCTCTCTCTCTCTCTCTCTCTCTCTCTCTCTCTCTCTCTCTCTTCTCTCTCTCTCTGCTCTCTCTCTCTCTCTCTCGCCATACTGTGAGTGTGTAACTACATGCCTGCAGCTCTCTCTCTCTCTCTCTCTTCGCCATACTGTGAGTGTTATAACTATGACTGCTGCTTCCATACCTCCTTATCCAGCATTTTTCACATTCATTTTGGCTTCTTAAAGGGAAGGACCCTGTTGGCAAGCTGTGACCATCCTCACATCAGACACATTGCTCACTCCTCCATTCTCTCTCCTTCACTCCCTCTTCTTTCTTTTCTCACACTGCAGTAATAAAGTATAGGCCTATCAGTTCACATATATGTAACTGTTTCACTCTCCCACAGCCTGGTGTTTTTGTGCCAGGACATTTACCAGGAGGCATTCTGCTTATATTCACTACACTGCTGGTACTGGTCACTTAGACCATTGTACATTGTGTTTCATAATTGGTGAAATAAGAGTCTCCAGAGATTTAAAATGATCTCATTTATATACACACAAGTAAATGCCCAGTACTGATTTTTACAACTGCATACTGTCCACACATGTAGCAAACATAAAGGCCAACAGCGTCTTGATATTAACAGCCTCATGAGGTTTGATTCAGTGGAAAGGTTCTCAACAGCTGGCACAATAACTGTAATCTAGTTATATCTATATTGAATTCAAATGCTCGTATTTACCAACTTTCTGCTTTAGGATGACTTAGTGCTTTGGTTTTCTTTTAATCACAAATGGAAGTGATTCATGGCAGGAAAACATATTTCACACAAATATGCGGTTTTTAAATATAGATTAAAATGCTCAAATTGAATTTCTAAAAAGCTTTATTCTATATTTTGATATTGTCACGTCCTGACCTTAGAGATCCTTTTTATGTCTCTGTTTTGGTTGGTCAGGGCGTGAGTTTGGGTGGGCATTCTTTGTCTGGTGTTCTATGTTGTCCTTGTGTTGTATTTCTGTGTGTTTGGCCTGATATGGTTCTCAATCAGAGGCAGCTGTCTATCATTGTCTCTGATTGAGAATCATATTTAGGTAGCCTGTTCCCACCTGTGTTTGTGGGTGGTTGTTTCCTGTGTTAGTGTTTGCACCATACGGGACTGTTTCGGTTGTTTGTTTGTACTTTTGTTATTTTGTTCAGTGTTCTATTGAGTTATTAAATATCTCATTATGGACACTTACCACGCTGCACATTGGTCCGATCCTTGCTACTCCTCCTCAGACGAAGAGGAAATCCGTTACAGATACAGCAAGAATACAAAATGTGTATTATTTCTTAAACCATAGATGCTGAATTATTGTGGATATTTCAGAAATTGTATCTTGATCATTTGTTGGGTGATGATGGAGTAGGCCACCAGGGTGGTACCATGCACTGTGGTGATCTGCAGGCTGTCTGCCTGATATTTTACACTCAACAACCACCACCACTGTTGGCAACTTCTGGTCTCCCGGTTAGCCCTTTCCCTTGTCATCTTGATCAGACATTATACTAGACATCGGAAAAATAAAAAGTCCCTATTTGTGAGTGTGTGTTGTAGAGTAGATGCATTGAGGTCAGGGCAGGCAGAGAGAGACAGTTGTTTCATATGACTGGATTGGCTGGCTGGCAGGCATTCTGGGGCCAAGGGGTTTCAATAACAGGGACAATGACAAAGACACACTTTGTTTGTGTTGTGTGTTGTGTGCCTGATGGAACACTAGTGTACGTTTCTGTACAGTATGTTTGTGTATGACGGTATACTACAGTATATGTGCTTGAAGCTGTATGACCAGTGCTGGGGAAGCTACACTGAAAATCTAGAAGTGAGAATTAGGCAGGTCTGATGCTGAAAAAGAAAGAAAATTCTTGCCTACTTCACCCATATTTTATTTTGTTTTTGCCAAAAAACTAGTGTGTAGTTCCAGTAATTAGCTACACCACTACATGGTGTGTTTGCGTGTATGTTTGCGTGTGTGTGTGTGGGCATGCAAGCGTGCGCGTCTGACTGCCTGCTCTGAGATAATAGCCAGTACTGAGGGTTTAGGCTAGAGGCTGGGCACAGTGTTTACTCTAGCCTGTGTGCCACATGGTGTCCCAGTGTGCCGCATGGTGTGCAGCATGGTGTCCCAGTGTGCCGCATGGTGTGCAGCATGGTGTCCCAGTGTGCCGCATGGTGTCCCAGTGTGCCGCATGGTGTGCAGCATGGTGCCCCAGTGTGCTGCATGGTGCCCCAGTGTGCAGCATGGTGCCCCAGTGTGCCGCATGGTGTCCCAGTGTGCCGCATGGTGTCCCAGTGTGCAGCATGGTGTCCCAGTGTGCAGCATGGTGTCCCAGTGTGCAGCATGGTGTCCCAGTGTGCAGCATGGTGTCCCAGTGTGCAGCACGGTGTCCCAGTGTGCTGCACGGTGCCCCAGTGTGCTGCATGGTGTCCCAGTGTGCCGCATGGTGCCCCAGTGTGCCGCATGGTGTCCCAGTGTGCAGCATGGTGTGCAGCATGGTGTCCCAGTGTGCTGCATGGTGCCCCAGCGCGGAGCATGGTGCCCCAGCGGGCCAGCTGAGCCCCGTTTAGAACCCAAACAATGGCTGTCTTCATCCTGCCCTCCTCCTCCCTCCGTCCCTGTCACCGTCTGTCTGATGCCCTCCTCCCTCCATCCCTGTCCCCGTCTGTCTGATGCCCTCTCTCTCTGGACCACATTGTGATCTTGGGCAGAGGTTACCAGGTCTTGTCCTGAAAGGCCTAAAATAATATCTGTATCTATCTATGTCTTATTGACTTGAGTTGGAATGTACAGCAAAGTTGCAAAAATTCTGTGTATTTGAATGTAATTAAGAGGCATCCCAGGATCTTGCCGTGGAACATGGTTTAGGTTTTGACAGTACTCATCTTGCACTTTTTGGAAGCGTTGTCTTATTTTGTGTATTGATCCTGATTATAATATGTGTGTGAAACTGAGAGTCCTTGTCAGTGTAATTGTGCAGGTGGGAGTCGGAAGTTGGAAGTTTACATACACCTCAGCCAAATACATTTAAACTTAGTTTTTCACAATTCCTGACATTTAATCCTGGTAAAAATTCCCTGTCGTAGGTCAGTTAGGATCACCACTTTATTTTAAGAATGTGAAATGTCAGAATAATAGTAGAGAGAATTATTTATTTCCGCTTTAATTTCTTTCATCACATTCCCAGTGGATCAGAAGTTTACATACACTAAATTAGTATTTGGTAGCATTGCCTTTAAATTGTTTAACTTGGGTCAAACCTTTCGGATAGCCTTCCACAAGCTTCCCACAATAAGTTCGGTGAATTTTGGCCCATTCCTCCTGACAGAGCTGGTGTAACGGAGTCAGGTTTGTAGGCCTCCTTGCTCGCACACGCTTTTTCAGTTCTGCCCACAAATTTTCTATGGGATTGAGGTCAAGGCTTTGTGATGGCCACTCCAATGCCTTGACTTTGTTGTCCTTAAGCCATTTTGCCACAACTTTGGAAGTATGCTTGGGGTTAATGTCCATTTGGAAGACCCATTTGCGACCAAGCTTTAACTTCCTGACTAATGTCTTGAGATGTTGCTTCAATATATCCACATAATTTTTGTCCTCATGATGCCATCTATTTTGCAAAGTGCACCAGTCCCTCCTGCAGCAAAGCATCCCCACAACATGATGCTGCCACCCCTGTGCTTCAAGGTTGGGATGGTGTTCTTCGGCTTGCAAGCTTCCCCCTTTTTCCCCCAAACATAATGATGGTCATTATGGCCAAACAGTTATATTTTTGTTTCATCAGACCAGAGGACATTTTTCCAAAAAGTATGATCTTTGTCCCCATGTGCAGTTGCAAACCGAAGTCTGGATTTTTTATGCCGGTTTTGGAGCAGTGGCTTCTCCCTTGCTGAGCGGCCTTTCAGGTTATATCGATATAGGACTCGTTTTACTGTGGATATAAATACTTTGTACCTGTTTCCTCCATCTTCACAAGGTCCTTTGCTGTTGTTCTGGGATTGATTTGCACTTTTTGCACCAAAGTACGTTCATCTCTAGGAAACAGAACGCGTCTCCTTCCTGAGCGGTATGACGGCTGCGTGGTCCCATGGTGTTTATACTTGCGTACTATTGTTTGTACAGATGAACGTGGTACCTTCAGGCGTTTGGAAATTGCTCCCAAGGCAAATTTTTTTCTGAGGTCTTGGCTGATTTCTTTTGATTTTCCCATGATGTCAAGCAAAGAGGCACTGAGTTTGAAGGTAGGCCTTGAAATACATCCACAGGTACACCTCCAATTGACTCAAATTATGTCAATTAGCCTATCAGAAGCTTCTAAAGCCATGACATKATTTTCTGGAATTTTCCAAGCTGTTTAAAGGCACAGTCAACTTAGTGTATGTAAACTTCTGACCCACTGGAATTGTGATACAGCGAATTATAAGTGAAATAATCTGTCTGTAAACAATTGTTGGAAAAATGACTTGTGTCATGCACAAAGTAGATGTCCTAACCGACTTACCAAAATATAGTTTGTTAACAAGAAATGTGTGGAGTGGTTGAAAAATTAGTTTTAATGACTCCAACGTAAGTGTATGTAAACTTCCGACTTCAACTGTACATACATGTAGTACACAGCTGACCACATCCTGTACATACAGAACTGACATAGAGGCCTCTTCCCTCACATTAACTGACATCTGAACGCGGTAAATATTCTATAAAAATAAATTTCAACATGTTTTAACTGGGCCCTCTGTATGCCCAACCTCTGTTTAAACATTTTGGATACATTTGATTGAATTATATTCTTAGAAATTCTTAGTGTCTTACAGTCACTCTAAAAGAGTGTTTGTATGCATCAAGCCTCTGACACAGCATAATATGGGTAAAATAAAACAGTTTAACATCAGTCTAAACCAGAGCAACAGATTGGTCACTGCTGCCTGTCTTTTACATTTGGGTGTTACAGTGCAGGGTGGCTCACATAGGCCAGCAACTCGCCAATGCGCCTAAATTTCTGCCTGTGTTTGTGATCATGTGTGTGTGCCTAACTGTGGGCTGCTAGCCTGCTGTGCCGTTTCACTGTCACACACACTGTGGTCTTGTTATTTTCAGCTCATACCGGACGTGATTCAGACTGGGGGATTGTGTAATTGACAAGACAAACCACACACACATGCACACACTCATAAACACCCACACTTTGGGAGGATTTCTGGTAAGGGTGCTGGGCTCCCCCTGTGCATACGCATGTGAAGGCGAGTATAACCCACAGCCTGCATTAGGTTTCGTTCTTGGTGTGCATGAACAGTTTGTTTTACTGTTGAGCTTGAAAACTGCATCACAGAGGTTGAGTGGAAATAAAAGCAGTGCTCAAGTCGGGGAAAACAGCCTTTGAAAGATGGACTAAACTCTTTATCATAGATCACCTTCTGTCATTTCTTGTCCTCAAAACACGCACAGCACACCTCCTACCTCAAACCCTCATATTGTGTTATTTGCTCCTCTGCAAAAGATGTACACATGTAGGATCTGATTTTGAGTCCGTTTGCTACAGCAGGAAATGTGCATTATTATGTGGATTATAATTAATAGACATTTTTGTTGGGGTTGATAAAGTTTTCGTCAGGAAAAATCAAGTCTGAAATTTCAACGTGGATATGACAAACTTCAGAATCCTTTTTAAACCTCAAATACACGACAAGTAAAACATGTCCTGCATTGCAAGAAAGTTTTCCTGCAACAGGGTGATCAAATTAAGATCCTACATCTGTAGACAACTGTGTCATTCGGATGTTTTAATCCAAACATCACTATTTATATTGTTACTGTTAAACAAAGCATCAGGGTCACAGGAAGAGTTAGTGGGAGGTGACAGATAAAGTTATGTGCATGGGTTACCTTGTCCAACAGATAGACAGGAAGCCCTTAGTGACTATTTAGATCGCACCATTTCCTAGGAGCTACTGTACGCATTCATAGACATTTCATAGAATTTGTCTGTGAAATTGAAGATGCCCAGATAAAGCTGACAAATTACATTTTAACTTTCATCTTTTCTCAGAGTTCCATATTTCTCTGCTGTAACCATACATGCTGCTAATTGAGAAATTGAGTCAATAACTACTAGCACTTGTAAACTATATCATACTGTTAGGTTTACTTGATTGATGTCATAAGTTTACATGAAAATGCTACATTGAGAAACATATTGGAACAGAGAATATTTATTATTACACAAGTTATTACATTTTTATAATAGCGTTGTTCAAAAAGTACGAGTAGAGGACTCTAACATAGTTATTCTCTTGCAATAAACAGTGGTTGCCATGTCAGCAGGTGGAGCTGTAGAAGCCATCTGACAAAAACTGTGAAAAGTATTGTGTTCGGATTGGCTACAGAGTGTACCAATAGGAAGCTCCTATGCTGAAACAATGGCAGAGAGAAGTAGTGTGATGTCAACGCTATTTTTGGTGGTACCCGCCTAGATTTCTATTTTCGTCTTCTTCAGGGGCTGGACTTACCAAGTTGCTTGCGACAACTCTTTCTTTCTCACTCTCTTGTACTACTAACGAATCTCATCCTTTGACCCTGGTCCCGTTCCCTGTAAGTCCTTTCACAAATAGCCTAGGCTTCACAGGACGAATCATATCATAGGCTTTTTTTTTGTGGAGGAGTAGCCTGTTTAGAATGTGGAGTTATTTTGTGACTTATCCTTACAAGGTAACACCTTTTCATTCATGCCCATAACTTGCGAGATCTCAGATAATTGTTCGGTGTTATATTGCAGCAGTAGAGTACCCTATATACCTGGGAATGTATCATATTGGTGATGTTTCTGTGCACTGCAGTCAGGTCTGTCATTCTAGAAATAGGTTGGCAACATTTTTTAAACAAGTCGATTTAATTGGGGCTACAATCAACCTCTCCTCGCGGGGCCGTCTTGTAAATGTAGGCATATTATTTCTCTCCTTTCTCGTTTCCATGGCATCCCCTCAGAGCAGATGTTCAGGCCAGGGCAACAGGTTTTCTCGGAGTGAGAAAATGAATTCCACTTTTGAATTGTTACAATAAAGTTCGTGATCGTGAAGCGATACTTTTGTCGGAAACAAAGTGTTTCTTACTTTTTCTGAAAGCTGTGTAAGCTCCTTTGTTTTAGACAGCCTACACTTTTCATATATATGTTTGAAGTTATCACGAAGATAACATTGATAATTCATTGCTCTGATGATTGTGAATAATACACTTTCTCTCCCGGTCTGCAGATGCAATCACGGCGTCGGGACCTACCCTAGACAAAGACCAACGGGACAGCGTTTTTTCAAGAGTGGCAGGTAGGCCCCCTAAATGTGTCACTTGAGCCGTGAAATAACAATGTAACAACTCATTGCTGCATATCACCTCACGGTCTTCAGAATAGGCCTGGCCTACATATATATATCTTTTTCAGAATGAGACCATTTTTAGATGGGCTACATCTGTTTGCATGTCACCAACCAACCCACCCACTATTCAAGTTTCTTTGAACAGGTCAGAACAGTTATGCAGTTGTCAGAAACGTTCAGATCTAGCCTATTCTGTATGTCTATAACAATCTATGCACTGACAAATATGGAAATATCCTGGAGAAAACATTGTTCTGGGTTGAGCGCTGCTAATGATGACGAGCATGTCATATTTCATGATTTGTCAGAGGAAGTAAAGTATTTTCACTTTAAGCACGTCATTCTCTAGATATATTAACTTTTAGAGCATCACACGCACACACGTACGCACACCACAACACTACAGTAGGGGGTCCTATATTCTTATGTTCTCACACCACAAAGTACTCCCAGAATGACAAACACAGTACATATGAATAAGTAAAACATGTACTGTGTATGTTGTTGTTTTGAATCTGATGGGGATGAATCCTGTTTGAACTATCAATCAGTGTTCATTGTAAAGGCTGACATGCTTATTACGTGTGTGGAATAGTTGGCACTGACGGTCAGTCTGAGTGTATATATTAGCTCTGACTGCTAGCTCTTGCTGTGCCAGGCTTATGTTCCATCCTTTCAAACGAGTCCGATTTCCTTAGAAAAACAGAGTGAGGTCATGGCCGAGGCTGCAGTGTCCAGTTTCATGTGTGTCCATCCAGGCCAACTGACAGGACCCTTCTCCTCTGTGTCCCTCTAATCTGTCGCTATTCATCAGAGGGCTGTGCGTCTCATTCTCTGCTAGCTGCTGCTGTTGCTCTGATGAGACACACAACAAGCCCCCTTAATTGAAGTTAAACCAATGAGGTAATTAAAACTAGGCTGTGGTCCATCAGCGCTGTGCTGTGGTTGTTCCTCAGATCCTCCTGTTGTGATTCTACTGCCACATGCCAGAGGAAAGATACTGTGTCTGTGATGTGTTATGTGCCCAGACGGTAGTGTATCATTCCATAGCAAGAAGCTCAATATCAGTCAAAGATATTTTCTAGCAGTTTGGATTTGGGTCATGACAGCCTATTCAGAGTCTGGAACCGAGTACGTGTCTGGTTTTCTGTTTGTCAGGACGAGGTATTTGTTGCTTGTGAAACCACATAGTGAAGGGTTGTGATACGGAGAGGGAAGAGGATGAGAACTCACCAACCCTCAAAAAATATAGTCTTACATTTCCCTTAACATACCAGGAAAGGAGGAAAATAGAGATAACAATAGCAAGATTGTTTTGCAAGGAGCTGCAGTAAAGATCACGTTTCCTGTTTCTGGCTGAAACCCGGGTCAGCTGACTCCCTCTTCCCTCCCGTTGCTGTCTTGAGAGAAAAAGCCCAGAGGGTTGAATTGAACTTTTAGTCAGGGAGGCAGAGACTTTTAGTCCTGTATTAGTCCTATATACAACTCGACTGAAGTTGGATAGATTGATCGTTTGCTGTCCTTTAGATCCATGAAATCATTTGATACAGGTAGAGTTTCATACTCCTGGTGGGGACAGACCTTGTTATCTGTGGAACCAAACATTGTTGAATGTGAAATGTGAGTCTGGATCCCTGAGGCAGGCCTGTACATTGTGTCCCTAGTCATGCTGTCCAGGAATTGGTTTAATAACGGCAGCATATACATATAGCATTTACCTCTCAGGCCAGTTGGACATGTTAAAAAGTTACCAAGTCACCTTAAGCAAACTCCCAGATCTAGTCAGTTAATGGCCTGATGCTCTGCTAATGGTCTCATGCTCTACCTGTGTTAACTTTAAATGCCAGGAACCAAGAAAATAAATCTACTTATAGCTCTGAGGTTTGCTTACTGGATTTGGCCTTTCTAGGGAGTTTTTCCTAGCCACCGTGCTTCTACACCTGCATTGCTTGCTGTTTGGGGTTTTAGGCTGGGTTTCTGTACAGCACTTTGAGATATCAGCTGATGTACGAAGGGCTATATAAATAAATGTGATTTGATTTTTGAGATGGATACGTTTCTGGTCTCCGATAACGACTGTGGGTTTTGCAGTTATGTATTCAGTGTGTGTGCGTGCGTTTGTGTGTGTGTGTGTGTGTGTGTGTACATGTACATGCATGTGTGTGTTACCAATAATTTTAACGTCCTCTTCTGTTGTTGTTCATTCAGTCAGAAAAGTGTGACTCTGCATATTCATGGTTTTCCCAGAACAGTTGTTAAAGTTTAAAAGTCTCAGAGAGTTTGCGATAGGGAGAGAGATAGAAAGAAAACATGATAACTGCAGAGGGACACAGGGACTTAAACTTGGCGAGAGACAGGAGAGAAAAACAGAGATGTACGGATGTCAGAAAGATGTCATTATCTGCATTTTTGTGTGCACTCATATGCCGTTTACCTTAACCACTGAATTATACTGTAGCCTCTCCTCTTCTCTCAGAGAGCAGTAAACGTATCAGAAACTCTCCTCTTTCCTTTCTGTGTCTCTGCCAAGCTGGGCTGCCCATGAATGTTCTGTTTTCATAGTACCTTAGGGTTAGCAATCCAGGAGCCTTTCTTCTCTCCTCTCGTCCCTCTCTCCCCACCCAGGAGCCCGACCAGGGTTCACTACACAACGTCCCCATACTGCTGACCTCTGGGTCAAGTGGCGGAACTTTCGTGTACCTGTCTGTTCTGCTCTCAGGGTGATGCAGGAAATTGTGTTTGACTTCGTAGTCATGGTTATACAGTACAGGTTGCTCCTCCACGGTTCAGTGCAACAGGCTTGTTGAGATGCGCTATGTAGTCCTTTACTGGGTGCATCCTCTTCTTAAATAACATGACAGAGAATGAAACCGCAGTAATTGATGCATGCAAGACAAGTGCAACCTTTCATATCACACCATGTAGCCTACAGCACAGCAACACTTAACGCGACTCGACTGGCTGTCCGTAACAATGTTTGTTTTAGTTTCTTGCTAAGAGATGGTGTGGTGATACGGTGGTGGCATGGCTGAGACAGGTGTGTGTTGTTGTGAGGGTTGTTGATGTGGGTGTGTTGACTATGTTAGGCCTGGGTGATGAGGGGGCCATGCAGAGTCTCTTTGAGAGAGTTGCTGTGTTGAGTGTCTTATCTCACTGGGGCTGTGGGGAATGTGTTTGATGTTGGAGGTGGATGGAGGGGTGGAAACACACACACACACACACACTGGCTTTAAGGGAGTGACTAATCAAATAACCTCACCAGCCAGCAAACAGGGGACGTCCTGAGGACATTCAGAGACGTTCCCTTTAGGTCCCACAATTCTATCCTCCTGATTCCTGCTTACAAGCAAAAATTACAGCAGGAAGCACCAGTGACTCGGTTTATAAAAAAGTGGTCAGGTGAAGCAGATGCTAAACTACAGGACTGTTTTGCTAGCACAGACTGGAACATGTTCCGGCATTCTTCCGATGGCATTGAGGAGTACACCACATCAGTCACTGGCTTTATCAATAAGTGCATCGAGGACGTCGTCCCTAAGGTGACTGTACGTACATACCCCAACCAGAAGCCAATGATTACAGGCAACATTCGCACTGAGCTAAAGGGTAGAGCTGCCGCTTTCAAGGTGCGTGACTCTAACCCGGAAGCTTATAAGAAATCCTGCTATGCCCTGCGACGAACCATCAAACAGGCCAAGCGTCAATACAGCGCTAAGATTGAATCGTACTACACCGGCTCCAACACTCGTCTTATGTGACAGGGCTTGCAAACTATTACAGACTACAAAGGGAAGCACAGCTGCGAGCTGCCCAGTGACACGAGCCTACCAGACGAGCTACATTATTCTATGCTCGCTTCGAGGCAAGCAACACTGAGGCATGCATGAATGCATCAGCTGTTCAAGACGACAGTGTGATCACGCTCTCCATAGCCGACGTGAGTAAGACCTTTAAACAGGTCAACATTCACAAGGCTGCGGGGCCAGACGGATTACCAGGACGTGTGCTCCGGGCATGTGCTGACCAACTGGCAGGTGTCTTCACTGACATTTTCAACATGTCCCTGATTGAGTCTGTAATACCAACATGTTTCAATCAGACCACCATAGTCCCTGTGCTCAAGAACACGAAGGCAACCTGCCTAAATGACTACAGACCCGTAGCACTCACGTCCGTAGRAATGAAGTTCTTTGAAAAGCTGGTAATGGCTCACATCACCACCATTATCCCAGAAACCCTAGACCCACTCCAATTTGCATACCGCCCAAACAGATCCACAGATGATGCGATCTCTATTGCACTCCACACTACCCTTTCCCACCTGGACAAAAGGAACACCTACGTGAGAATGCTATTCATTGACTACAGCTCAGCGTTCAACAACATAGTAGCCTCAAAGCTCATCACTAAGTTAAGGATCCTGGGACTCAACACCTCCCTCTGCAACTGGATCCTGGACTTCCTGACGGGCCGCCTCCAGGTGGTGAGGGTAGGTAGCAACACATCTGCCACACTGATCCTCAACACTGGAGCCCCTCGGGGGTGCGTGCTCAGTCCCCTCCTGTACCCCCTGTTCACCCACGACTGCATGGCCAGGCACGACTCAACACCATCATTAAGTTTGCAGACGACACAACAGTGTGATCAACATGCCTGGTCACCGACAACAACGAGACAGCCTATAGGGAGGAGGTCAGAGACCAGGCCGGGGGGTGCCAGAATAACAACCTATCCCTCAAAGTAACCAAGACTAAGGAGATGATTGTGGACTACAGGAAAAGGAGGACCGAGCACGCCCCCATTCTCATCGATGGGGCTGTAGTGGACCAGGTTGAGAGCTTCAAGTTCATTGGTGTCCACATCACCAACAAACTAGAATCAGCCAAACGGCAATTGCTCGGCCTCCGATCGCAAGGCACTACAGAGGGTAGTGCGTACGGCCCAGTACATCACTGGGGCTAAGCTGCTTGCCATCCAGGACCTCTACACCAGGCAGTGTCAGAGGAAGGCCCTAAAAATTGTCTGACCCCAGCCACCCCAGTCATAGACTGTTCTCTCTACTACCGTATGGCAAGCAGAGTGCCAAGTCTAGGACAAAAAGGCTTCTCAACAGTTTTTACCCCCAAGCCATAAGACTCCTGAAAAGGTAATCAAATAGCTACCCGGACTATTTGCATTGTGTGCCCCCCCAACTCCTCTTTTACGCTGCTGCTACTCTCTGTTTATCATATATGCATAGTCACTATAACTATACATTCATGTACATACTACCTCAATTGGCCCGACCAACCAGTGCCTGTATTTAGCCTCGCTACTGTATATAGCCTCGCTACTGTTTTTCACTGGCTTTTTTACTGTTGTTTTTATTTCTTTACTTACCTATTGTTCACCTAATACCTTTTTTGCACTGTTGCACTGTTGGTTAGTTAGTTAGTAAGTAAGCATTTCACTGTAAGGTCTACACCCGTTGTATTCTGCGCACGTGACAAATACACTTTGATTTGATTAAGTGTTTCGGCGTGACGTTATCCCTCTGACGTTCTGAGAACGTTCTAAGAATCTTGCGTGATGGTCCCAAAGGAACGTTCTCTAGTTGAGTGTCATCCGAATAGCAATGATAGGAGAGATCATGTGAGGATATGACAGAGCCAAGTAACTTGGTGTATAGAGAGAAGAGGGCGTAAAACTGAGCCCTGGGGGACACCAGTAGTGAGAGTATGTGGTGCAGACACAGATCCTCTCCACTTCACCTGCTAGGAGCGGCCTGCCAGGTAGGATGCAATCCAAGATTGTGCAGATGCTGAGATGAACTCAGCATTCTTGACCGCTGATCAGCAGTTCCAAATGCTGCCAAAGAACCGGAATTCCACATGGGTTGTGTGCGCAGGGTACACTAAATTAGAAGGATTGCAGCCAAGTGGTGGGGAGCGTCTGTAAAGCCTACAGGGAGAGGTGCAAACGGGTGTAGAAAACACACACATGGTTAACAGAGCTACAAAAGAGCAAAATGAGATCTGTAATAACCAGATACTCAGGGGAGAGAGTAGTGTGGAGCCTTCCTCTCTTTCCTTCCTCAAACAACTCCACAGAACAATTCGGCAGAACCGTCTTTGTTTCGGCGACGGTCTTAGTTTTACGACACGACCGCCACTGACACGACCATGGCCACCATAAAGGCCTGAATAACTAACACTAATTGCTAATTGCCTAGGAGAGGTGAAACATCTCCCCCTCCCCCAATATAGCTACTGATTACCAAAATAAGTCACAAATTGATCCTAGTTGATGTGTCAACAACTATCTGCAAATTATGAGCAGTCAGCAGTTCACACTCCAAGTAGGCTGCTGGGAAAACAGGCAGCAGTTCACACTCCAAGTAGGCTGCTGGGAAAACAGGCAGCAGTTCACACTCCAAGTGGCTGCTGGGAAAACAGGCAGCAGTTCACACTCCAAGTAGGCTGCTGGGAAAAAACAGGCAGCAGTTCACACTCCAAGTAGGCTGCTGGGAAAACAGGCAGCAGTTCACACCTCCAAGTAGGCTGCTGGGAAACAGGCAGCAGTTCACACTCCAAGTAGGGCTGCTGGGAAAACAGGCAGCAGTTCACACTCCAAGTAGGCCCTGGGAAAACAGGCAGCAGTTCACACTCCAAGTAGGCTGCTGGGAAAACAGGCAGCAGTTCACACTCCAAGTAGGCCGCTGGGAAAAACAGGCAGCAGTTCACACACCAAGTAGGCTCTGGGAAAACAGGCAGAAGTTCAACACTCCAAGTAGGCTACTGGGAAAACAGGCAGAAGTTCACACTCCAAGTAGGCCGCTGGGAAAACAGGCAGCAGTTCACACTCCAAGTAGGCCGCTGGGAAAACAGGCAGCAGTTCACACACCAAGTAGGCCGCTGGGAAAACAGGCAGCACTTAAAGTATATGGCCCTAACTAGACAACAACAGATTATCACTCCTGGAGATAGCAGGAGTCCTCTAGCTATAGCATGAAGCAAAGTAATGAAATGGTATCGGAGTTTTAAGGCAAGTGGTACACTGTTAAGCTAAATTAGTGTAAAAGTCTTTAAACAATGACACTATTATTACATTTGACATAATCACTTAGTACTGACTTTTCAATATGACCCCGCCTGGGATTTGAACTCACAACCTATGGATTTGAGGTATCCTAATCTTTCTGCTGCGCTACTAAATCTGTAGAATTTCAGAAGTCTCCTACACATTCATGACCTATAATACATCTCTGTACTTAACAGAAGAGTGCCATCTGCACTGATGTTTAAAACCTCTTAAGGATCGGACCCTTTTTTTAAATTTTGGCCTAAAATGACATACCCAAATCTAACTGCCTGTAGCTCAGGACCTGAAGCAAGGTTATGCATATTCTTGATACCATTTGCAAGGAAACACTTTGAAGTTTGTAGAAATGTGAAATTAATGTAGGAGATTATAACACATTAGATCTGGTAAAAGATAATACAAAGAAAAAAAACATGTATTTTTTATTTATTTGTTTGTTCCATCATCTTTGAAATGCAAGAGAAAGGCCGTAATGTACTATTCCAGGTTAGACGCAATTTAGATTTTGGCCACTAGCAGTGTATGTGCAAAGTGTTAGACTGATTCAATGAACCATTGCATTTCTGTTCGAAATGTTATATCAAGACTGCCCAAATGTGCCTAATCGGTTTATTAACCTCTAAAGGATCGGTGTGTCCCCCGCGGGACTGCTGAGCTAACGTAGGCTAATGTGATTAGCATGAGGTTGTAAGTAACAAGAACATTTCCCAGGACATAGACATATCTGATATGGGCAAGCTTAAATTCTTGTTTATCTAACTGCACTTTCCAATTTACAGTAGCTATTACAGTGAAATAATACCATGCTATTGCTTGAGGAGAGTGCACTCTTATTAACTTGAAAATGTATTAAATGATCAGTTAATCTGACTATTCTCTCATTTATTTCATTTACTAATTTCAGCATTTTGAGCTTAGTTGTCTAATGTTGGTGGGGCATATTATAAATATAATACTTTTTCTTCAGTGTATTTTTAACAGTGCTGAGATTTACTTTAGAGTGCAAAGTGTAGGAATAGGCCTACACGTGAAATCAGTAATTGATAGACATGGTGGAATAGCAGGGAAATCGGAATGCTGTGAACCAAGAGGTTGTGAGTTCAAATCCCAGGTGAAGACATGTTCAATTATAATTACTGTATGACTAAGCATATGTAATGTGTGTCAAATATGTAAGTTGAAAAGACTATGTTAAAAGCACTGTCTGTGTGTGGATGTACCTAGCATTGCCAAAAGACAAAGTGTTGTGAGTATATCAGAGCCTTGTGGAACTCATGCCCTATGTAGAGGGGGAAAATGTTTATTTGAGCTCATCAGGTGACGTCCCCGGGACAAACAGGGAACAAGACAAAAACCAACAGAGGACCATGACACAATGTCCCAAGAACGTCCTACAAATGTCCTTGGGACAAACCGGGAACTAGACAAAACCTCCAGAGGACCATGGCACAACATCCTAAAAATGTCCTCGGGGATGTCCCTGGGACAAACCGGGAACTAGACAAAACCTCCAGAGGACCATGGCACAACATCCTAAAAATGTCCTCGGGGATGTCCCTGGGACAAACGGGGAACTAGACAAAACCTCCAGAGGACCATGGCACAACATCCTAAAAATGTCCTCGGGGATGTCCCTGGGACAAATGGGGAACTAGACAAAACCTCCAGGGGGACCAAGGCACAACATCCCAAGAAAGTCCTAAAAATGTCCTCGGGACCAACCGGGAACTAGAAAAAACCTCCAGTGAACCATGACACAATGTCCTGATGACTTTAGGCGACCATTTCTTGACGTCCTAACGACTCATTACTGTTTGCAGGGCAGCTGCTTTTGAAGCAGAGGGTCTGAAAGGCGCTGACAGCTGTGGAGTCCTTCAGACCCTCAAAAAGAAGGGGAAAAAGAGGGGTTGAGTAAAACAGAGGGAGAGAGAGAAAAAGAGAGCGAGAGAGATGGAACTGAGAGAAAGACAGAGAGAGAAGGGGATGTAGAAGTACTGACAGATCAGGGTATATGGGATTGCGGTCGACAGGCACTATAATTAGAGATCCTGGGTTGCACAAGGTTGATTTAGCAACGGTTAAGAGAAAAACACTATCATTGTTTAAAGGCCCAGTGCAAGCAAAAACATGATTTGCCTATGTTTTCAACACTGAGGTTGAACATTGAGGTTGAACATTATGACAATGCCTTTTTAGTTAAAACTGTATGAAAAGTAGTGCTGAGAGATTAGTGCGTTTTGATGTCGGTTCAGTTTCGGGTTCAATTATTAAAAAATAATCACGGTTTTCGATTTTGGTTTTGATTATTTGGTTTAAATGCTGAAACAACACAGAATAAAACAATTAATTGTCACTACTTCCGCCGAAGTTGGTTCCTCTCCTTGTTCGGTCGGCGTCGCCGGTCTTCTAGCCATCATCGATCCACTTTTAATTTTCCATTTGTTTTGTCTTGTCTTCCCACACACCTGGTTTCAATTCCATCATTACATGTTGTGTATTTAACCCTCTGTTCCCCCCATGTCCTTGTCCGGAATTGTTTATTGTAAGTGCATGTGCACGTTTTTGTACCCATTGATTGTTTGTTCTGATTCCGGTGGTTTTTATTATTAAACTGCTCCGTTGTAAACACAGTTTTTGCTCTCCTGCGCCTGACTTCTCTGCCGCCAGTACGCACCCCTTACATTAATAAAAGTCCTGTGATGGTAGTGACTGTCCATTAATGATTATCACTTATTAACCATTATTTATTCACATTACTTTACTTTAATAAAATATTTCAGTTGTTGTATATATTACATTTGTTTTATTTGATGAATGTATTATTTCATTTCAAGTCATCTCATCACTATAGACCTGCTGCCTATGCTGTTTGACAAAATCACTATTTTGTAATTCTTCAAAGTAGGTAAGGCAGGTGACTGCTGAATACTAACTATCAATTACTTACAGCCTGTATTTTCAGGTGGAGATACCTCGCGACGCAACAGCTGCTCTCTACAGTGCATTCGGAAATTATTCAGACCCCTTCCACTTTTCCACATTTTGTTACGTTACTGCCTTGTTCTAAAATGGATAAAATTGTTTTCCCCCCTCATCAATCCATACATAATACCACAGAATGACAAAGCAAAAACAGCTTTTTAGACATTTTTGCACATTTATAAAAAATAATAATTGAAATATCGCATTAAAAAAATTATTCAAACCCTTTACTCAATACTTTGTTGAAGCACCTTTGGCAGCGATTACAGCCTTGAGTCTTCTTGGGTATGACGCTACAAGCTTGGCACACCTGTACCTGGGGAGTTTCTCCTATTCTTCTCTGCAGATCCTCTCAAGCGTTGTCAGGTTGGATGGGGAGCGTCGCTGCACAGCTATTTTCAGGTCTCTCCAGAGATGTTCAACTCTGACTGGGCCACTCAAGGACATTTTCATCAAGGATCTATCTGTACTTTGCTCCGTTCATCTTTCCCTCGATCCTGACTAGTCTCCCAGTCCCTGCCTCTGAAAAACATCCCCACAGCATGATGCTGCCACCACCCAACTTCACTGTAGTGATGGTGCCAGGATTCCTCCAATTGTGACGCTTTGCATTTAGGCAATATCTTGGTTTCATCAGACCAGAGAATCTTGTTTTTTCATGGTCAGAGTCCTTTAGGTGTCTTTTGGCAAACTCCAAGCGGGCGGTCATGTGCCTTTTACTGAGGAGTGGCTTCTGCCTGGCCACTCTACCATGAAGGCCTGATTGGTGGAGTTCTGCAAATGGTTGTCCTTCTGAAAGGTTCTCCCATCTTCACAGAGGAACTATGGAGCTCTGTCAGAGTGACCATCGGGTTCTTGGTCACCTCCCCGACCAAAGCCCTTCTCCCCCAATTGCTCAGTTTGGCTGGGCGACCAGCTCTGAAGAGTCTTGGTGGTTCCAAACTTCTTCCATTTAAGAATGATGGAGGCCACTGTGCTCTTGGACCTTCAATGCTGCAGACATTTGTTGGTACCCTTCCCCAGATCTGTGCCTCGACACAATCCTGTCTCTGAGCTCTACGGGCAATTCCTTCGACCCCATGGCTTGGTTTTTGCTCTGACATTCACTGTCAACTGTGGGACCTTATATAGACAGTTGTGTGCCTTTCCAAATCATGTCCAATCAATTGAATTTACCACAAGTGGACTCCAATCAAGTTGTAGAAACATCTCAAAGATGATCAATGTAAACAGGATGCACCTGATCTCAAGTTCTAGTCTCATAGCAAAGGCTCTGAATACTTATGTAAATAAGGTATTTTCTTAAAAACATTTATACATTTGCAGAAATGTGTAAAAACCTGTTTTCGTTTTGTCATTATGGGGTATTGTGTGTACATTAAGTAAAACATTTTTTTTAATCCATTTTAGAATAAGGCTGTAACGTAACAAAATGTGGAAAAAGGGAAGGGGTCTGAACACTTTCCGAATGCACTGTATATCAATCAATCAAACACATGTATTTATAAAGCCCTTTTTACATCAGCAGATGTCACAAAGTGCTGTACAGAAACCTAGCCTAAAACCCGAAACAGCAAGCAATGCAGATGTAGAGGCACGTTGGCTAGGAAAAACTCCATAGAAAGCCAGGAACTTAGGAAGAAACCTAGAGAGAAACCAGGCTCTGAGGGGTGGCCAATCCTCTTCTGTCTGTACCGGGTGGAGATTATAAGAGTACATGGCCATTTAAGGCCAGATTGTTCTTCAAGATGTTCAAACGTTCATAGATGACCAGCAGGGTCAAATTATAATCAGTGGTTGTAGAGGGTGCAACAGGTCAGTGCCTGAGGAGTAAATGTCAGTTGGCTTTTCCTAGCTGAGCATTCAGAGGTCGAGACAGCAGGTGCGGTAGACAGAGAAAGTTGAAAACAGCAGGTCCGGGACAAGGTAGCACGTCTGGTGAACAGGTCAGGGTTCCCTAGCCGCAGACAGAACAGTTGAAACTGGAGCAGCAGCATGACCAGGTGGACTGGGGACAGCCAGGAGTCATCAGGCTAGGTAGTCTTGAGGCATGATCCTATGGCTCAGGTCCTCCGGGAGGGGGGAGAGAGAGAGAATTAGACGGATCATACTCAAATTCACACAGGACACCAGATAAGACAGTAGAATTACACCAGATATAACAGACTGACCCTAGCCCCCCGGCACATAGACTATTGCAGCATAGATACTGGAGGCTGAGACAGGGGTGGATCGGCTGACACTGTGGCCCCGTCAAACGATACACCCGCACAGGGCCAACCAGGCAGGATATAACCCCACCCACTTTGCCAAAGCACAGCCCCCACACCACTAGAGGGATATCAACAGACCACTAACTTACTACCCTGAGACGAGGCTGAGTATAGCCCACAAAGATCTCCTCCACGGCACGAGCCCGATCATGCATTCTTTGTCTCTTCCGTAGCAGGCGTAAAAGAAACACAGACCTTACAAGTAGATGCGCAATGGATTATGGTCATTGTAGTTAATTACCACTTTTTATGCGCTAAACTATGTAGAATATCGGCCTGTTGGAAACGACAACTCCTTACTACATTGCACAGTTCAGGCTGGATCTGATTTATCTCCAAAGAATTGCATTGAGCACAAAAAAAAAAATGAAATTCAAATAATTGAACCGATGTCAGTTAATTAGTTGTTTAAAACCTGAAAAATAACAGACATTTCGGTTAATCACTCAGCACTATTGAAAAGACAGCCTGAAATGTCAGCCTGCTTTGGTGGGATGTAGTTTTGGCCTGCCTGATGACATCACCGGACGGTAAATTAGTTAATAGACCAATAAGAAGGAGTTCCAAACCTCTCTGCCAATAACAGCTAGTTTTCTGTTTTCCCCTTCCAACTCAGACCACTCCCAGACAGTCTGAGCAAAATTCTTGCTTGAGAAATTGCTCTTTGCTAAAAACCTATTTTTGTTTCTTTTTGACCATGTTAATTGAAAACGTAAATCTTGCCCAGATATTATTTGATATTGAGATCAAAATGGCTGCATTGGTAACAACAAAATACTAGCCCCATTCAGTTTTCTAGGAGTCAATGACCTGGTTTTTACTTTCAATCCCTTACTAACCTTTCCATCTCTCCTCTCTCTGTTGCTGTTGGTTAATTAGTTTGATGTCCTCAGGGCCTATGGAGTGAGAGTTAGACATTAATCAACTCAGTTGAATGGGTAGCAGCTCCCCTTCAGCCATTTACTGGCTGTGCTATGGGCTGGAGAGGGGAGAGGGTTAGAGGGGGAGAGGGGAGAGGGGGAGAGGGGACTCCTGCTGGCCCCTGGTCTTTCAGCTCAAATGTAATGTGAGGAAGAAAATATAGCTTGGTCTTGAAAATACTGAGCTAGCAGCACATGCATTTGACTGAGCCTGTCTGAATAGTTGTAGAGCTATAGCTTTACACTCATGGTTTATTAGTAGAGACATCTGGTGTACATTCTGTTTACTACTGTTCATCTAAGAACAGTAGTAAAGTGTACATTTAGCATATGTTCTATATTTGATCTGGCGTGTATATTTGTGTTAATTTGGCCACCGTGAGCTTCGCTTTGGTTATAGCTTTACGGTTCATAAATACCATCTCAACAGAAGTGACTGGCTCGGAAGAAGCTAAACTCTGCAAACAGGAAGTGTCTCTTTCTCTCTCATTGTTGTGTTTTTATCAACTGTGCTTCCTTTTGCCTGCCGTGGTTACCATGGTTACACCAGCCCCCTGATCTCTAGCGGTGTTATGGGATGGCCCAGGGCAAAGCAGAGCTAGGCCATGTCTGTCTGTGAGAGCTGAGACTGAATACGGCCAGTAAGAGTGAGAGAAGAAGAAGGAGTTAAAAGAGGATGTGGTCTGTTCAAAGATGAGTAAAGAGGGGGGTAGCACTTCTGACTAATTATAGCTCACAGAGAGAAGAAGCACTGCTGTGTGTGTTTTCATATCTTTCAGATAGTTTTTGAAGCGTGGTTGGCTTGTTGTTTTGGGCCTGTCTCTGTCCGTGTCTCTTTCTGTCCCTGTCTCTGTCCCTGTCTCTCTGTTCCTGTCTCTGTCCGTGTCTTTTTCTGTCCCTGTCTCTCTGTCCCTGTCTCTGTCCCTGTCTCTCTGTCTCTGTCTCTGTTCCTGTTCTCTCTGTCCATGTCTCTCTGTCCCTGTCTCTGTCCGTGTCTCTGTCCCTGTCTCTTCTGTCCCTGTCTCTGTCCCTGTCTCTCTGTCCCCTGTCTCTCTGTTCCTGTCTCTGTCCCTGCCCATGTCCATGTCTCTCTGTCCCTGTCTCTCTGTCCCTGTCTCTGTCCCTGCCATGTCCATGTTTCTGTCCCTGTCTCTGTCCCTGCACATGTCCATGTCTCTCTGTCCCTGTCTCTCTGTTCCTGTCTCTGTCCTGCCCATGTCCATGTTTCTCTGTCCCTGTCTCTCTGTCCCTGTCTCTCTGTCCCTGCCTATGTCTCTGTCCCTGTCTCTTAGTCCCTGTCTCCCTGTCCATGGCTGGAACCTGAGTTCTAATCACTAGGGCTTCCTTGCCTGAGCAGGAAACCAAACAATAGACTACTTTAAAAAAATGATCTCAGGAGGGCAGCTGGTGTGGAAAGCTGTGTGTGTGTGTGTGTGTGTGTGTGTGTTGTGTGTGTGTGTGTGTGTGTGTGTGTGTGTGTGTGTGTGTGTGTGTGTGTGTGTGTGTGTGTGTGTGTGTGTGTGTGTGTGTGTGTGTGTGTGTGTGTGTGTGTGTGTGTGTGTGTGTGTGTGTGTGTGTGTGTGTGTGATTAATTAATTAAAATGTCTGAGAGCTCTTCTGGTGTTGATTAAAGCTCTCTGCATTCTCCCTGCCTCTCTGGGGCTCGTATTTGCGCTGCTCCTTCCACAAAACAGAAAGAGAGAGAGAGAGAGAGAGAGACAGGCAGAGAGAGAGAAATTGAGGGAACAGAGGAACTGCAGAGGGACTCAAACAGTTAGTCGGGCCACTAAGATTGTAGAAGGAGATTTGAGAAGGACGCAGTTCTTAGAGCTTTTGCTCACTTTTTTTATGCTAACCAATCTCACCCAATTTATTCCAGTAGTATTCCAATCACCCATGTTACGTTAATGGAATCTTTCTAATGTTCCGTAGTAACATATACCATATGGAGAGACGTCACAGTGAGGCCTTGGTAATAAATCTCACATTGTGTTGTTTTTTCTCTGCACCCCCTGACCCCACTAAAGGAAACCTGAGGTGTTTTGGAAACCCAGGTAAGGACAGTGGAAACTTTAGCCTGGACAGAATGTATAATACATAAACCTCTGCTCCACTGTCAATCCACTGGCCCACAAAGAACGAGGTAGTCACACACACAAATGCCAAGTTATCTTTACTCATTGTGTATTTATTCCTCGTTAATATTTGTATATTCTTATTTTTTTAAATCATAAAAAGTCTACACCTGTTTATGAAACATGTGACAAATAACGTTTGTCACACGTCTACGAATAGCAAGATGTACTTGGCTTAGCTGAGGAGTTCCAGAGTTAGTCTCTGTTTTTATTCCCTATTTAAACGGGTCCCTGTATTTCCTTGGAGCAGTCAGCCACTGTGGACAGGTCTACTTCACTTCACTGTGTATGCTGAGCATGTTATACAAGCTGTCATGTGGGCACAGTTCTCCATGCTGATCTGTCTCTCTCTGTATCTCTCTGTCTCTCTTCTCTCCTTCTCTCTCTCTCTCTCTCTCTCTCTCTCTCTCCCTCTCTCTCTCTCTCTTCTCTCTCTCTCCTCTCTCTCTCTCTCTCTCCCTCTCTCTCTCTCTGTCTCTCTCTCTCTCTCTCTGTCTAGCAGTCTATCTACTCTCCTATACTAATTCATCAACTGTATAAGTTATTATACATGAACCTTGGACCTCTTTCAGTAACTCTAGGCTTGATGACGTGAAGCTCTATTTGGAATGCTATAAGTAGTTACTTCCACTTGAGAGGACTAGGCCCTGGGAAAGCATGTCTGACTGACTGAGGAATTGAAGACTAGTGAAGGAGGTAAGGAAGCACATGATATTGAACCAGCACCATGGAAGGAGGAAGATCTCAGTCCACAGGCACGTCATTATGGTCGGCTTCAATTAGGCAACACACACGCGCATACACACTGAGGCATGCAGGCACACACAACACACACACACACACACACACACACAACACACACACACACACACACAACACAGAGAGAGAGAGGAAGGTTCTCAGGTGATTTCCATAAGATGAGGGCTGGAAGCACACCTTCCATTGGTAGTCCATAGATAGCTCTCTGGCACATCTGTCCTCCCACACAAACAAATGAGCTGGCCGGATAGGATCACATCACACTATACCAGTCACACACGCCACACACGCCACACGCCACAGCACACCACACACACACACGTGTCGCACACATGCCAGCCTGAGATAAACCATTCACAGAGAGGGCCACATACAATGTCTCTGTTATTCCACAGCTGGTTATTTTGGGCTTGTTTATATTGTTTTTCTATGGGAAACTTTTATTTCACAGTACATACAGTACTTATCTCTGGTGCTTTATCAATCTGGAATTGTTTCTCTTGATTCTGCCTCGAACCATATCACAAAAGTCAACTTTTCATTTTGACCCCAGATTCGAATTCCATGAAAACACAACTCGTATCTTTATATTAGCAACACTCTATTTTCCAAGCTCCCTATGTGCTCACATTGTTTTGGAGGTATGTTCTACACATTTTTATTAGTGACAGGTTGATAGATACGCTGGGCCATGATTAACATTCCTGCTGTAATTCCAGACATATTTACCCAGCAGAGGAAGTCTACATACTGCTACTCTGCTCTGCTGTTCTGCTCTCTGTCAACCTTTGTCTTATCTTACCTGTCTGTCTGTTTCTGTCTGTCTGTCCTACTGCTACAGCTCATAGAGATGGGAGGGGAGGAGAGGTGAAGAGATAAAGGAAGAGAATGGAGGAGAGGGGAAGAGAATGGAGGAGAGGGGAAGAGGGGAAGAGAATGGAGGAGAGGGGAAGAGAATGGAGGAGAGGACTGACAGGACATGGAGGAGACTAGTGACTAGTCTGGAACCAACAGGACCCTGAACAGCTTCTACCCCCAAGCCATAAGACTGTTAAATAGTTAGTCCGGGTAGCTATTGGTTAACTATTTAACGATCTGCTTGACCCTTTTTGCACCTTTTTTTTTTACTCATCACATACGCTGCTGCTACTGTTTATTATCTGTCACTTTATTCCTAGTTATATGTACATATCTACCTCAATTACCTTGTACCCTGTGTATATAGCCAAGTTAATCTTTACTCATTGTGTATTTATTATAACTTTTTACTTTTTAGATTATTTCTCTATTTTCTTTCTCTCTGCAATGTTGGGAAAGGCCCATCAGCAAGCATTTCACTATTAGTCTGAACCTGTTGTTAATGAAGCATGTGACAAATATTATTTTATTTGACTTTATTTGACTACCTACCCTGACTGACCTATCCACCTCATTTTTGAACGTTGCTATGGGCACAGCCAAACAACGGAAGTGATGGATTCGACTTCCGCTTTACTTTCCCACTGCAGCACGCTGGTGGCAAACTTGCCAGTGTAAATTATTTGAAAGAGTACATTTACAGAGTATAAAAGTCAAGTAAACATGTATACTGTAAGTGTATAAGTCTAATTTTATATTTATTTAATTCAAGTTAGTTGGGTTGTGTCAGTGTTAAGGCCCGGGTCTTCAACCAAGCCAATAACTATAACGATGATGATAAACAATAGGCTACATAACTATAAAACGTTGGTGAGCGTCCACACTAGAAGAAAGTTAATAGTATATCGTTATACAGTCCTACACCTGTTAATCAACTGATCAACGCATCGTACATGCTGCTATTAGGTAACACAAGACCATTCATGAGGTCTCTAACGCACAGATAGTGGTTCAGACCGTTCAGTGCTTTCAAGGTGTGTTCATTGTCATAGTGACAACTGCAAATAATACTTCAATGTACATGTAGGCATAATGAAAATAATATAGTAACTCGTTTTTAAATGTAGCAATTCGACAACAAACACTGTTTACTCTGCGCATATTTTAGGCCTACATAATGCCATTGCCTCATTGCTCAAGTGGTTTGCAAGTGATTTCCATTTTTCTAATGGTTGTCAATTTCTTTGGGTCTTCTTTTTTTACAGTGCTCACCTCTGTCCTGTGCAACTATTTGCAATGCATCAGTGCAACAATGTTATCATAACGGGCCAAAAGGGATCACACCAATACACTTTCTCTCCTTAACTTTCCCCCGACATGCATTTCCTATGCTGTAGGCCTGTTTTACATTC
Source organism: Salvelinus sp. IW2-2015 (assembly GCF_002910315.2). Taxonomy (NCBI): domain Eukaryota; kingdom Metazoa; phylum Chordata; class Actinopteri; order Salmoniformes; family Salmonidae; genus Salvelinus; species Salvelinus sp. IW2-2015. Next base: position 18,787,439 of record NC_036857.1, on the reverse strand, counting down.
AGCAATTAGCAAGAGCAAGCCTTCTCATTTCCCCGAATAGGCTATTAGGTCTAGAATAAAACACGATCAAAATAAATGTCCTTTAGCTTTTGTAGTCTATATCTTTCCCTGGGATTTTATGAGAAGAGGAATGGCCGGCCTATTGCGGAGTGGCTTGCGCACGGGAAAAGCTGGAAGAGAGAGTCTAGTGATGTGTAGCCGAAGTAAGAAGCTAAATATTAGCTAGATATTAGGCCATTCAGTAGCTAAATATTACAGCTATAGGCAAAATATTTGTCTGTCAAAGTGCAAGAAAAATAAGTAACCAGATTATGAAATGGCAGATCTCAAATCAAATTTTAATTGTCACATGTTTCGTAAAACAGGTGTAGACTAACAGTGAAATTCTTTCTTACGAGCCCTTCTCAACAATGAAGAATACAATAAATAAAACATCATATTTAAAAAAAATAGTAACACGAGCAATGATAGCTTGACTATATACATTGGGTACTAGTACCGAGTTGATGTGCAGGGGTATTAGGAAATTGAGGTAGATATGTACAGTACATATAGGTATTAGGTAGGGGTAAAGTGACTAGGCAACAGGATAGGCCTAGGCCAAGGTTTGTAGACAAAATTATTATTCATGTGCTACAACAACACAGTTCAATGAGGAATGTATTATTGTTATCAAGTGAATACACAATTATTGTCCATAGACAGTAAACTTCAGTGATGTGGGCTAATTGGAATAACTGCTCATAAATAAATGTTTCATGCCGAAATAACTGCATAGGCCAATAGACTAGACCTGATCATGCAACCATTTGGTTCAGTTTGGGTCTATTCTCAACAGTTCAGAGGGTCCAGAAAGGTGCATTAGTAGGCCACTCACATGGTGTATGTCTATTTTGTCAGGATGTAGCACCGTGTTAAGATAGGCCTAATATAGGAACATATGGGCTTCTCCTTTCCAACTCCCCCTGTCTGTTAATGCTGTAGCCTATTTTACATTCAGCAAACAAGCATTCATCTCTCGTCCAATAGGCTGTTAGTAGGCTAAAGAAAATACGTCAAAATAAGTGTCAAACAAGCTTTTGTTGTCTGGCTTTTCATGCCCCTCGACAAGATTTAAAAGGAATAGCTGTGGCAGCGGAGAGGACAGGTGCGTAAATGCACAACCGAACAATTAAGACACACAGGCTCGAAATGTAGCCTATAGCTTAAGTTCGAAGCGTATGCATGTTAGCCCATAATTCATCAACTCAATGTTAGGCTTAATATTGCAGTGAAAATATCCAGTCAATTTACACCGCGAGAGAAAAAAAGGTTTAGGCTGTCAGATCATAGTTAGCCTACACTATGTGCGCTCCTGAAGCTGCGCTCCTTCCTAGTCCCAGTCCCCGCGGGTACGCAGCACGAAAAGCTACCCTATTGTTTTAGTTTTTTAGGGACAAGAAATGTGTCCTACCTAGACTACAATAACAACACAATGTAATGAAGAATGTTATTATTGTTTTTAAGTGAGTACAAAACACTAGTCTAGCCTGTAAACTGCAGTGAATAGCCTATGACATTTGAATAACCGTTCAAAAGCCTGGCATTTTGAATGCATATTCATTTCAAAATAACTGCATCTAGCCTTCCTGATTGGGCAACCATTTGAATCAATTATGGGTTTTTTCTCGGATGTTTAGCCTACAAGGTAGGACAGTAATATGGTGTATTTTGTCATGGTGTATCAGTTAACAGAAACATGCTAATGCAGGGATTTCTGGTGGCGCGCATATGAAGAATGATAATGCGCAAGCATGGAGGAAGTTGTATCCATAGTTTCCACGTTTGGCTTCCGTGTTTTAAAAGCGTTCGAAAATGAGGTGGATAGGCCTGACTAATGAGGCCTGATACAGGCTTCTGTTATCAACAACTGCATTTCATTACAATTATAAAGAATGCCGCTATTTTGTATGAATATTTCGTATGCGTTAAGTCCTCAAGCATTTCTGCAGAGCTATGTTACCTGATGTACCAACATGTGATGTGGTATCCTAGAAATTGAATAGAGGTGACCTTTGTATATGGCAGGAACAACTCCGTTATGTATCCACATGTTGGAAACGGGCAGCTCCTAGAAGTACATAGAGCACAGCTAACTGCAGGCAATCCTATACTGCAGACAGGAATGGCAAGCCATGCTGCGCAGCAGGGTTGACCTCGCGCACTAAACACACACACGCTCAGCGACAGGAGGGCCTGCAGGAAGAGGGAAGGAGGTGTTGAGTTGCACTTGTACTGAGAGATGGTGAAAGACTCCTCCTCAGGAGTGGAACACACACACATATAGAGGTTGGGATCATAATAACACTGTGGCATGTCGCCTTTTAGGAGGGAGGGAGGGAGTTTGAGATGCCTCAGTGGAGGCTCAGAGAGGGGGGGCTCCCCGGTGACTTTCTCAGGGGTGTCAGGTTGTCATAACAATCCCCCTGCTCTGACCTCTTTCCCCTTTCCTCTCCTCTCATTTCTTCTCTGTTTAATTATGTCTCAGGAAGTTCAAAGGGAATACTTTAAGCTCCTGGCAGTCTTGCAGAGACTGGTTGTGTCCGAAATCTGTCTTGTCTACTACTTACTGAAACTGCATACATACTTTGTACTAATCGTACTACATACTATTTAAAACGTACTGTTTAGTAAAACCGAATGCAGTAAGCACCAAATATCAACATACTAAGCTACTGAGAATGCATCATCTAATGCGTAATTGCGTTTATTCCCGCCATTGGTTAATTTTTCTACAGCCCGTCACCATATCTGATTATCAGCTGTTGTCAAACACGTGAGTCTGAAAAACAATTATCTTCCTCAGTTGGGTGCAGCGAATTCTACTAGATGAAAAGCCGAAATGAGTAGGCATTTAAAGCATACTCAAGTTTTGACATTTTCATGTAGTATAAAACTTTCTTTTCGCATACCCAAAATGCCTTCTATTTATAATGCAAGTATTCAGACACGGTCACAGAATGTAAAGGAACTGAACCTGCATGACTAGGAAATTGCTCATAATGTAGGTGAACCTTTCCACTAAGTAACTTGACTTGTGTTTTAAGCTTGGCCAAGTGTGGGGCTTTTTGTAGTGCCTTCATGGAATAAATTCTTTATTAAAAAAAAAATATATTTTTGGAAAAGAGACGGTTGGAGAATTGATGCAGACTGAATGTAGACCAGAGGATACAGTGGTGATAGATAGTGTGTTGTAGATAGGGTTGCACATTTTGGGGAATATTCAGAGGTGGGAACTTTTCGTGGGAATTAAAGGAATATATGGGAATTAACGGAAATATATGCAAATTAATATTAATACCATTTAAATGTAGATATGTTTTGCATTGGATATATTTACCATATCATATGGAGACTGAAATATAAACATTTTTACCTTATCATAAGTAGACATAATTGCAAATGATTAAATCCTTCCAATGGAAATTTAAAAAACTATTTAGTTACAAATTTAACTTTAATTCAATTAGTTGACTCTTCACATGGGATGATTTCACTGAACAACAAAATAAAGGAAATATTGAATGATCCCCAATGATCCATCGCATCTCCCAAAAATGTTTTCAACATAAATCTGTAAAATGATAGTCTAGAAACTAAAGCTTTGGTTGTCTTCCTCTCAGGCTTCCATGTCTTCTCCCTGGACCTCCTCAATGTCCACCTCTTGAACATCAGACTCTGAAGCCTCATCTTCACTGTCACTTTCCAACCTTGTTGAGGATGGCTCGTTGTCAGGCTCAAAAAGACTCAAATTTGCCCGGATGGCCACCAATTTTTCAACCCTTGTATTGGTCAGCCTGTTGCATGCTTTGGTGTGTGTGTTCCCAAACAAGGACCAGTTGTGCTCTGAGGCGGCTGATGTTGGTGGGATTTGGAGGATGATGGAGGCAACAGGGGAAAGAGCCTCAGATCCACAAAGTCCCTTCCACCAGGTGGCTGATGAGATACAGCATATTGGCACAACTGCCATATTGCATCCATCCCAAAGCCCTTGCTTGGAAGTGTACTTCGCCAGACTGCCAAGAACCTTGCCCTCATCCAGGCCAAGGTGGCGAGACACAGTAGTGATGACCCCATAGGCCCTGTTGATCTCTGCACCAGACAGGATGCTCTTGCCAGCATTCTTGGGGTCCAACATGTACACTGCGGCGTGTATGGGCTTCAAGCAGAAGTCTTCACGCTTTTTGATGTATTTCAGAACTGCAGTTTCCTCTGCTTGGAGCAACAGTGAAGTGGGCAGGGCAGTACGTATTTCTTCTCTTACATCTGCAAGCAGAGTCTGAACATCAAACAGGATGGCATTGTCTCCCTCAATCTGTGCAATTGCTACTGCTATAGGTTTCAGCAGTTTCAGGCTGCTTACCACTCTCTCCCAAAATACATCATCCAGGAGGATCCTCTTGATGGGGCTGTCCATATCGGCAGACTGTGATATGGCTATTTCTTGGAGAGACTCCTTCCCCTCCAGGAGACTGTCAAACATGATGACAACACCACCCCAACGTGTGCTGCTGGGCAGCTTCAATGTGGTGCTCTTATTCTTCTCACTTTGCTTGGTGAGGTAGATTGCTGCTATAACTTGATGACCCTTGACATATCTAACCATTTCCTTGGCTCTATTGTAGAGTCTATCCATTGTTTTCAGTGCCATGATGTCCTTGAGGAGCAGTTTCAATGCATGAGCAGCACAGCCAATGGGTGTGATGTGAGGGTAGAACTCCTCCACTTTAGACCAAGCAGCCTTCATGTTCACAGCATTTTCTGTCACCAGTGCAAATAGCTTCTGTGGTCTAAGGTCATTGATGACTGCCTTCAGCTCATCTGCAATGTAGAGACTGGTGTGTTTTTGTCACTTGTGGATGCTGGATGAGGGGTGGAGATGATGTAGTTAATTATTCCTTGCCCACAAACATTCGACCACCAACCAGAGACGATTGCAATACCGTCTGCTTTCTCTATGATTTGCTTGACCTTCACTTGAACTCTATTGAACTCTGCATCCAGCAAATGAGTAGATAAAGCATGTCTGGTTGGAGAGGTGTATGCTGGGCAAAGAACATTCAGAAATCTCTTCCAATACACATTGCCTGTGAGCATCAGAGGTGAACCAGTTGCATACACAGCTCGAGGAAGACATTCATCAGCATTTCTCTGACTATGTTCCTCCATTGAGTCAAATAAACATCTGATTCCAGGAGGACCATGAGCTGTTGCTATCGATAAGGTGTCTGAGTCATAATTTTCACCTCGAATAGAAGTAGAGGGACTTTTGTCAGAGGTTGCTTGTTGTGAGCACTGAGGGAACTTTATGCACTTGGCCAGATGATTCTGCATCTTTGTTGCATTCTTCACATGTGATTTGGCACAGTATTTGCAAATGTACACAGCTTTTCCTTCTACATTAGCTGCAGTGAAATGTCTCCACACATCAGATAGTGCCCGTGGCATTTTCCTGTAAAGATTAGAGAAAAAAAAGACTAAAAATACAAATAAATACAGATAAAGAGTTAAGCAGTTAGATTAAACAACTCCTTTTTAAGACAAATGTTTTAAAATGAAACATGTATGGAAACAGGTGAATTAACACTCCTCAGTTAGCAGGCTCAAGCAAGCTAAAACCCACATGGTAGCAAAAACTAACTAGCAGAAAGTGTTAACAAGTTATAAATGATTTAAACACACTTTGCTGTAGGCTACTTTTTACTAATTAACAAAAAATCATGCATGTCATATAAAATATATTCACCCCACCCAGTATTGTAATCAAAACTAATCAGAAAGCATGTAGTCCTTGGCTCAGACAGTGTAGTGGTGTGGGCTCAATAGTGTGCAAGATCTTGAGAATCAGCTGTACATGTGATGGAGGAATGCACTGTGCATGGGATAGTTTATCCAAAATATGCTACAAGACCTAGAATTGCCATATGTATATCCCACAAAAAAAGGTTTATTGTTATAAGCTAACTTTTTTAGATGAATTTAAGCAAAATTCCCCAAATTCCTGGGAGATTAACCGGAAACTTTCCGACCCTTTGCAACCCTAGTTGCAGACAGTTGTTGTATTCCTGGGTGTCACCACTGGCACCATTCTGTGGACTGTCATCAATCTTTTAGTGTATGCAGAGTGACAAGGCTTATCTACAGGCCCTAAAGGACTGTTTGCACACTCAGACACACACACACACACACATACACACCTTTGCATTAACAAATACATTTATATTTTCAGAATGGTTCCTTTTTTAAAAACTTTATACACATTATGCGCATACATATTCAATACATTTTCCCTGGAGGATGTTGTTTGTGCTACATATCCTCTGGGCTGATGGACAGGACCTCTGATGAGGAGGAAAAACAAAAGTCACCATAGAAATTAGCAGCAGAGCCTGAAAAAAAACATTCCTCCCACCCCAAAATAGATGTAGACATGCCAATTAGAGCCTCCAGTCCAGTCAGCATAAACAAAAGGAGGTAGGGGAGGGAGGGAGGGAGTGAGGGAGGGGGAGGCGTCTGACCCAATTGGAGCAGATGTCACTTGGTCAATACTTCCTGTTTTGTTGGCCTTTTTATTTTGAGAAGCCTAATTTAGAGGCCCAGCCGGTCTGCCCCTCTCTCTCTGTGGAGCTGGGCCTGAGATTTACTCTGACACTTTGGCTCCCATTGTTCCAGTTTCCTTTCTCTCCTAGCAGACCTGACCACAGAGGACGTCACTCAGCTCCAACTCAGCCTCCATCAACACAGACTATAGTGTTGATAGTGTCACCACTGTCTGTTCCCCACGCTTTTTCCCCTGTTTCTAACCTTATTCAGAGGATACAAATGTCAGCAGTTGACATGTTTTTCTTGGGGGGGGGGATGTGTGTACTTACTCCAACTTCATACTACAGTTATGGTACTGTACACATAAGTTATCCGTGCAGAATGTTCATGTCAACTGATGAGTGGCGTGGTAGAGGTTATAAGAGGTAAAGTGTGTCTAGTTACAGAAAGGCTTGGTTTCATACTTACTCAATCAGTCATTCTGTGTTCTGCCTAATCTGGAGGAGGGACCAGAGGGAGAGAGGTTCCCGTACACACTGGCCATACTGGTATAACCGGTCCAGAGCGGAGAACAATATTCTGGGGAAGGCGAGAGGAGGAGGAGGAGGAGGAGAGACTCATTGTCTTCTGTCTGTTCATTGTTCAGTTGGACTCATTATCCCTCAGGCCAGCATGGAACCAGGCTTCAATAACCACATCTCATCATCATCACATCACAGCCAATCAGAGCACAGAGACCATGACTTCATCATCACATCACAGCCTATCAGAGCACAGAGACCATGATTTCATCATCACATCACAGCCTATCAGAGCACAGAGAAGATGACTTCATCATCACATCACAGCCTATCAGAGCACAGAGACCATGATTTCATCATCACATCACACCCTATCAGAGCACAGAGACCATGGACTTCTTCCACATCACAGCCTATCAGAGCACAGAGACCATGATTTCATCATCACATCACAGCCTATCAGAGCACAGAGAAGATGACTTCATCATCACATCACAGTCTATCAGATCACAGAGACCACGACTTCACAGCCTATCAGATCACAGAGAGCATGACTTAGGCTGTAATGTGATGATATAGTGCACTACTTTTGAGCCAGGGATTTGGGTGCCATTCAGGACACTGCCTCTGTCTGTTGTACTGTAATTGTATTGTATTGTTCTTCCACTGAGTGTTCCTCAGACAGACAAAAAAACAGACCATCAGGCAGACAGTGCATTTCTATGTGCAGTCCTGCTCACATTTGCTTGACATTTTTATGAGTTTGTCCATCAGCCAGTTTCATATTTCAGACATTCTCAGATGCATAGTTTACCTTTGAGAGGGTCAGACAAACAGGGTATCTTTCTCACAACACAGACAGGCAAACACACACACAGACACACACACACACACACACACACACAGGCAAACACACACACACACACAGGCAAACACTCTCACTCACATACTCATCCCCTTTCCCAGTGGGTTCCATTACTGTGGAAACTAAAGGTGAGGGAGAGTCTGGTGAAAAACAAAAGGCTTGTATAGGTAAATGTTGTCTCTAAATATAGCTGGCGGTGGGAGAGGGATGCAAACAGAAAAGGCACTTGTGTTTTCTGCTGATGAGTGGCCCCCTTTGTTTCCTTTATGAGTCGCTGATGTTACGTTCCTGGAATAATCCACTTGTTCCTCCTTATTTGTCAGACTCTAGTCAGTGTCTCCTAAATAGTACACTAGTCCCTATATTATGCACAAAAGTAGTGCACTATATAGGGAGTAGGGTGTCATTTGGGATGCACACAGAGAGCCTGTTGACTCCTCGTCAAGAAGGATTTTAATAATTCCAAACATTGATGGCATTCATGCAGCCTCTGTCAAGCTTTTCGCCGTTCTCCTCTCCAGCCTCCTAATATGGAGGCCTTAAGCAGAGGGCTGTGTCGGTACATGTTATGGCCCGGTTGTTACAGCTGCATTTATACACAAACACCAACTGGACTTTAAAAGACAAAAATGTCCGTCAGAAGGCTTCACCCCCATCGCGTCTGCAATGCATGCATTCATTTTTACACAGAAAAACACACTGCAGCATGCATGCACACACACACACACACACACACCTCATCAGCCCGTTTTTAGTCCTACAATAGGATTGTGAAAAGCTCATCTTTCATTCCTAGATAAACACACTTTTGTTGGTTCTCTCTCATTAGCAGTAGGGAGTGATTGATTTAGTTAAACAGTAATAATGCTAGTCGGGTGAACAATGAAGTGTTTGTGTAATGATACAGTATATGTTGACACTGTCCCCAGCTGGCTGTGCACTGTGAGGGCCTGCAAACAGCCCTTGGATTTCCATGGGCGTCCAAACTAAAGCATGAATCACATCATCTGTTGTTCCCATTCGGGATGTGAGAGTACACAGCTGGCTATATCAGTGTGTATGAAGGAGGCTTTTCTCCTCACACACAGGCACTGCACACTACACACCACAGCAGTGTTGTAGGCTATAGAATATATCTATCTTACCCTCAGTCACTCCACATGCTCCTCAACCCAGCTGTGAGATACAGTTCTACTGCCTGCAGGTCCTGACACAAGACAGAAACATTCTCGCTGGTGCTGCTTGGAATTTGGAAGCAGGCCAAGTCAAACTTCATGAAATGTACAGTACATCATTTCACTTTACAAAGCCTCAGACAATTGAGACTTTGTGTGTGTAGTTATAAACTCAACCAAAGACTTGGCAATTATGTCAATAATTGTTTTGAGTCTGTGTCCGTATCCGTGTGTGAGAGTGTGAATGCATGTGTGTGTCAGTACTGTGCAGTAAAACCCACAGCTCTTTCCCAACCCCGTCCTGGATCCTGTTGTAGAGCGCGGCAAGGCAATCTTTCCCACTGACTCACCCATGCAATGCAAATGTCCTGGATTATCATGCAAATCAGACATTTATGTCAGTGAATAATCTATAGTGAGGAGAGACAGTGGAGGGGAGAGGGAAAAGCTGTGAGACAGTGGAGGGGAGAGGGAAAGGCTGTGAGACAGTGGAGGGGAGAGGGAAAGGCTGTGAGACAGTGGAGGGGAGAGGGAAAGGCTGTGAGACAGTGGAGGGAAGAGGGAAAGGCTGTGAGACAGTGTTGTATATGTACAGCAGACATTCTTTTTGTATGTGTCGTGTCCAGTGTAGGATCGCCGCTCACATTCATCTAGCCCACATCTATACACTGAGTGGGCTGTGCCTCTGGTCTATTTATCTCCCTCTCTGTCACATCTCTCTTTCTCTCTCTCTTCTCTTTACTCAACCATACCTCTCTCTCCTATACGGTTAGTTTCTGGGAGTTAAGTGTTACTGCCGTACAGTAATTAAACACTTGATCTGAAGTCAAGAGGTTGGAAGTAAGAAATGGATTTTCTGAGAAACTCAACTCTCTCCCCTCCCTCCACTAGAGCSCTCAGTGTCGGCGCCCCTGGGGTCAGTCCCAATGGACCTGCGTGTGACGGAGCGTGTGATGCGGCCGGGTTCGGACACGGCCCTGCTGACGCCCCTGCACCCTCCTCTGCTCCACAGCCCCTTCTCCCACCAGCCCTGCACTACCTTCTCACAGCACCAGCTGCACCAGCACATACGGGTACGTACTGCATCGTTAGGCCTGCTCTCAGCACACATTGTTGCCAAACACCGACACACACACTGATGTGAAAGGAACCCATAAATTGCATTACATGTCTGTAATGTTTAATGTGTAATGTTTCTTATACATTTTAGCTCGTATTAATAATGACTTTCATGCCCCATTTACACTCATTAGCCCAAGTCTTTCTGTCACCCATATGTCACACATTCCCAGATCAGAGCGGCACTTTTCCCTGTTTCCACACATACTTTAATGAGTGTCTCGTCGGGTTTCAGTTCAACATGGAACAACGGAGACGTGAGCAGGAGCAGGAGCAGGAGAAACAACAAGAGCTGCAGCAGCTGTGGCACAAGGACAAGAGCCAACAGAGTGAGTTTTACTGTGTGTGTGCTTGCGTAGGTATGCCTGTATGCTTGTACACTGTAGTAGGAGAGAGGGTTAAGTTGAGCCAGTGGGTCAAGTTGAGCCAATGGTTAGTTGAGCCACCCCTTGTTTCTAGGAAACCATACACACAATGAATCATGTGACCAAATAGTTTGGAATAGGTCATGGTTTCATGGAGTCTGTGAAGCATGGAAAAAGTGGTAAGCAAGTTAGGTACATTTACTTATATTTTTACCAAGTCAAATAAATGTATTGTGTTAAAGGTTTCATGATGCTTGTATCTAAACCAAAGTAGATCGTTTTAAGATTGTTCTGTACATCAGTTGGGGTCTCTATCAGCTTCAATAGGAGGTCCTAAATCTAGCATGAAAGTTCATCCTTGTAGCTGTGGGCTAATAGAGTCAAACTGTTTGCCTCAGGGTAAGTTGAGCCAATGGCCAGCGTATCCCATACAAATGATGATGACATTTTCTCAGTTTTATTCATAATATGCATTGTATTTTTGCATATGAACTCAAGATCAACGTTAAACAAGCAGAGGTCTAGCCCCCCTTGAAGTTCTTGAGGGAGCAGCCAAGTTAGTGAAAAAAATACTGAAGAGGTACAACAACGAAACGAACGTGTACCTGTGCAGGAGAGAGGCTATGATAGAGTAGCAGAGGCACACAAGGTCTTATCTGATGACTTGGAGTCTGAGCTTGCTAAACATATCAAGAATATTGTAGACCACTTTCATAAGCTTTAGTAGCCTCAAGTGCAGAGAACTTGCCTACGAATTGGCACAGCGAAACAACATCTCTGTCCCAGACAACTGGTCAAGACATGGAAGGGTCATATTGAGCAGAGAGATCTATATCTGAATGTACATTTAAGATATAAAATATACCACTCCCATTCCATCAATTAAACTTTGACATACAGGTACCTGCCAAAATAAAGGAAACACCAACATAGAGAGTCTTAATAGGGCGTTGGGCACCACGAGCCAGAGCAGCTTCAGTGTACCTCAACATAGATTCTACAAGTGTCTGGAACTCTATTGGAGGGATGAAATACCATTCTTCCACACAAAAAATCCAGAATTTGGTGTTTTGTTGATGGTGGTGGAAAACGCTGTCTCAGGCACCACTCCAGAATCTCCCATAAGTGTTCAATTGGGTTGAGATCTGGTGACTGAGACGGCCATAGCATATGGTTTACATCGTTTTCATGCCCATCAAACCATTCAGTGACCACTCGTGCCCTGTGGATGTCATCCTATGGGGACATAGACATGGTAGCCAAAATAATGGCCTGCCCAGTGTTTTCATACATGACCCTAAGCATGATGGGATGTTCTTTGTTATAATGAATACTATATTTCCCGTTGATATAGTGCTGATTTTCAAAAAATTGCTCAACATACCCCACTCTCCCCTATCGTTATCCTCATTGGTTGGTGTTCTGCACAATGTTGTGTAAAGTGAAACAGATCCATCAATGTCAAGACAAACATCCTACACACACACACACACACACACACACACACACACACACACACACATAATGTGAACATACACTTCTACAAATGTAAATATTCTCACCAAACAGCCAAAGAATGCCTTGGGCAAAAACCGACAGGGACACCGATTTGAGAGGCATTTCTTTTGTGCTATTCCCAACAGACTGAGTCATCATAAATAGCACCTAGACACAAATAACACCAAATATCTTGTCTCTTACAACAAGCAGAGGAAAACAGTAATTTAGTGCTCTGTCTTTGCATGTCCATAAATACATCTGTGAGGTCTCTGAGCATCCTCCAGTCAGACAGTATCTGGTAGGGCCCTGGAGAGAAGGAGAGGACAAGAGAAGAGAGGACAGAGAAGAGAGGACAGAGAAGAGAGGACAAGAGAGGAGAGGAGAGGAGAAGAGAGAGAGGAGAAGAAGAGGAGAGGAGGAAGGGGAGAGGACGAGAAGAGAGGACAAGAGAAGAGAGGACAAGAGAGGAGAGGAGAAGAGAAGAGAGGAAGGATGAGCTGTAGAGTGCTGTTGTTTTGACCCATGCCGTGTGGGTCCCAAACCCGGTTCTCTGTGAGTGGCTGTCAATGGACCATTGTGGCTCTGCTCAGAGCAGCTCATCTCTGTGTGTTGTGGGCTGAGGCATGCTGGGAGGCTGTGGTAGTAGACATCCCGTGTTGTTCCTCCTCACACAGAGCCCACTGTTCCTGTTGCCTTTCCACCACACACACACACACACACACAACACACACACACACACACACACACACACACACACACACACACACACACCACCAGATTATATATAGATCCTCATCCTACTACCATCCAAGACAATATGGGGTTTCACTGTCAGTCATGAACACTGGATACTACTGAATACTATCATGCTACTGTAGGAGGGAGGTTCTGGGCCGGTATTGACTTTTAGAGCAGAACAGACAGAGCTGAGCCGCTCATTTTGGAGAGAGAGAAAGAAGCTCCTCTAAAACAGTGGTTAAAAAATAGCCGAGCTGTGCAAACAGCACCGGTGTCAATATTGACCGTATCAATAGTGACACCTCCTGCCACCTCCCCCTGTCCCCCACGCCCTCCCTAGTCCCCTCCACACACACACACACACACACACACACACACACACTGGGACGGCATGGTCACAGCTTCCTAGCATGGGAGCACAGAGGGAGACTGAAATAGAAAGGGATTTTCCCAAATGTTGCCATCTCATCTTGATTCTCTGGCTACAATGTCATGCTCTGGGCATAAAAGGAGTCCTTCTTTCACTTTAGTTACAATGATGCAGTTGATAGGTGGAACACTCTACTAAGCAGTTGTAGGGATTGGTCTGATGGTCTCCAAATCTGTGTTGATTGACAGGTGCTGTGGCCAGTTCCCTGGTGAAGCAGAAGCTCCAGGAGGTGATTCTGAAGAAGCAGAAACAACAAGCCCTGGGAAGAACCAGCTCCAACCCTCTCAGTGGTCCCCCTGTGGGCTACAGGTGAGAACTCTTTACACCTTCAGTAGCATGTGGGCTACAGGTGAGAACTCTTTACACCTTCAGTAGCATGTGGGCTACAGGTGAGACACTCTTTACACCTTCAGTAGATGTGGGCTACAGGTGAGAACTCTTTACACTTCGGTAGCATGTGGGCTACAGGTGAGAACTCTTTACCTTCAGTAGCATGTGGGCTACAGGTGAGAACTCTTTACACCTTCAGTAGCATGTGGGCTACAGGTGAGAACTCTTTACACCTTCAGTAGCATGTGGGCTACAGGTGAGAACTCTTTTAGCACCTTCAGTAGCATGTGGGCTACAGGTGAGAACTCTTTACACCTTCAGTAGCATGTGGGCTACAGGTGAGAATCTTTTACAACTTCAGTAGCATGTGGGCTACAGGTGAGAACTCTTTACACTTCATAGATGTGGCTACAGTGAGAATCTTTACCCCTTCAGTAGCATGTGGCTACAGGTGGAACTCTTTACACTTCAGTAGCATGTGGGCTACAGGTAGAACTCTTTACACCTTCAGTAGCATGTGGGCTACAGTGAGAACTCTTTACACCTTCAGTAGCATGTGGGCTACAGTAGAATCTTTACACCTTCAGTAGCATGTGGGCTACATGTGAGATCTTTACACCTTCAGTAGCATGTGGGCTACAGGAGAATCTTTACACCTTCAGTAGCATGTGGGCTACATGGGGGAATCTTTACACTTCCAGTGGCATGTGGGCTACATGTGAGAATCTTTAACTTCAGTAGCATTGGGCTCATGGGGAAATTTTAACCTTCGCTAGGATGTGGGCTACAGGTGAGAACTCTTTACACCTTCAGTAGCATGGTGGGCTACAGGTGAAGAACTCTTTACATCTTCAGCTAGCATGTGGGCTACAGGTAGGAAACTCTTTACACCTTCAGTAGCATGTGGGCTACATGGTGAGAACTCTTTACCCACTTCAGTAGCATGTGGGCTACATGGTGGGAAATCTTTACAACCTTCAGTAGCATGTGGGCTACATGTGAGAACTCTTTAACATTCAGTAGATGTGGGCTACATGGGAAATCTTTACACTTCAGTCATGTGGGCTAAGCGAGCTCTTTAACACCTTCAGTAGGCATGTGGGCTACAGGTGAAGAACTCTTTCCACCTTCAGTACATGTGGGTAGCAGGTGAGAACTCTTTACATCAACTTCAGTAAGCATGTGGCTAAGGTGAGAACTCTTTACACTTCAGTAGCATGTGGGCTACATGGGGAAAGAATCTTTACGACCCTCAAGTAGCATGTGGGCTACAGGTGAGAATCTTTACACCTTCAAGTAGCATGTGGGCTACAAGTGAGAGACTCTTTACACCTTCAGTAGTGCATGTGCGGGCTACAGGTGAGAACTCTTTACACTTCAGTAGCATGTGGGCTACAGGTGAGAACTCTTTACACCTTCAGTACGATGTGGGCTACAGGTGAGAACTCTTTAAGCACTTCATAGCATGTGGGCTACAGTGTGAGAACTCTTACACTTCAGTAGCTGTGGGCCTACAGTGAGAATCTTTACGCACTTCAGTAGGTGTGGGCTACAGGTGAGAATGTTTACCTTCAGTAGCATGTGGGCTCACAGTGTGAAACTCTTTACACCTTCAGTAGTAATGTGGGCTACAGGTGAGAACTCTTTACACCTTCAGTACATGTGGGCTACAGGTAGGAAAACTCTTTACACCTTGCAGTAGCTATGTGGGCTACAGGTGGAACTCTTTAACACCTTCAGTAGCATGTGGGCTAACAGGTGTGGAGAACTCTTTTACATCTTCGTGCATGGGGCTACAAGAGGTAGGGACACTCTTTACAGCCTTCAACTAGCTGTGGGGACTACCTTGAGACACTCTTTACACCTCAGTAAGCATAGTGCGGCTACATGGGGAAATCTTTACACCTTAGTTTGGCACATGTAGAACTCTTACAGAGCATGTGCGGCTAATTGGGAAATCTTTACACATTCAGTAGAGTGGGGCTACATGGGAAGAACCTCTTTACACCTTCAGTAGGCATGTGGGCTACACGTTGAGAAACTCTTTACACCTTCAGCTAGCATGTGGGGCTACAGCGTGAAGACTCTTTACAACCATCAGTAGCATGTGTCAGCGCTAGACTCATTAACACCTAGCGCAGGTGGGCTACAGAGCAACTCTATCTACACCTTCAGTAGCATGTGCGCGGCTTACCATGGCCGGAAATCTTTACACTTCAGCTAAGCTATGTGGGCTACAGGTTAGAACTGCTTTACCACCTTCAGTAGCATGTGGGCTACAGGTTCGAGCAACTCTTTACACCTTCAAGTAGCATGTGCGGCTACAGGTGAGAAACTCTTTTTATTTCACCTTCAGTAGCAATGTGGGCCTACAGTCGAGAACTTTTACACCTTCGTAGCATGTCGGGCTTACAGGTGAGAACTCTTTACACTTTCACGTAGCATGTGCGGCTAAGGTGAGAACTCTTTTACCCACTTCAGTAGCATGTGCGGTACAGGTGAGACTCTTTCACCTTTCATCGCTAATGCTGGGTACAGGTGAGAACTCTTTACACCTTCAGTAGCCATGTGGGCTACAGGTGACGAACTCTTCTACACCTTCACTAGCATGTGCGGCTACAGTGTGCAGAACTCTTTACACCTTCAATCAAAGTAGTATGTGGAGCTTAACAGGTTGAGAATCTTTACACTCAGTAGCCATGTGCGGTACAGGTAGGCGAATCTGTACACCTTCAGTAGCAATGCTGGCTACAGGTGAGAACTCTTTACACCTTTTGTTGCATTATATCATGCTTCAGTTATGTGTGCCTGTGCTCAGTCATTTCACCTTGAATTGTATATAGATTGATTTATTATCCAACTCTGCACTCGTGTTGTGCTGTTTTGGTTCTTGTGTAGGGAGCTGGCTCCAGCACCCTAGTGCGCACACCCCAGCCCTGGATGTCCGCCCCCCCCACGGGTTCCAGAGAGGGGCTCAGATGACACTCCTCTCGCCAGCGGCAGGTGAGACACACAAACGCACAAAAGACACAGATTAGACAGACAGACACAATAATCCAGTATTTGCATGCAAAAGTGCTATAGTTACTCAGCGCCACGCCTCTGTGCCTCTGCTGCCTGCAAGCCTATGAGGATACCATCACAATTAGCCCGAATTACATACCGATCCTTGTTTCAGAGTGGCGTAGAGTGTAGCTGCTGGCCGGGCTTCCCAGCCCGCCACCACACAGCCCTGCCACACACATATGCACGCACACACACATACTATGCCACGCACACAAACATAGGTTACAAACATACACAACACCACACACACAACACACCCACA
>NC_036857.1:18745601-18770461 GCF_002910315.2 Salvelinus sp. IW2-2015 | reverse complement strand
TTGTCTCTCAGCTCATTCACAGCCATGTGAAAGCGACCTGTGTTGCTGATATTTAGTCCTTAGAATATGTGTAGTTTTTGGTGATGTCTAATAGAACTGTTGTTCCAAATAGAATTTATATTTGGTTCATCTTATTTCCACCTTTTTTGGAATATTCATTTATATTTGTTTTTTTTTAGGTTAACGGTTTCAGAGCCCAATCTGACAGAACCTTGTGAAGATGAATCTAGGTGTTGCTTGTAACCCCTCTTTTGTGGGAGACAGCACGCACCAGGTCATCTGGACAGCAGACAACTTGATTTCAGTGTTTGTAGGTGGATACCAGGTGCTGTCGATTCTTCTAATGTTTTTGCCAATTCATTCATGTAGATGTTAAATAATGTTGGACTTATTGGGCAGCCCTGTTTCACTCCCCCCCCTGAGCAGAAGAAGTCCTGGTTTGCTGGTTGCCAATTTTTAACCGCACATTTGTTTTTAGTGTACATCTCTCTCTCTCTCTCTACATCTCCTCGCTCCTCTCTCTCTCCTCTGCCCTCTCTCTCTCTTCTCTCTCTCTCCATCTCCTCTCTCTCTCTTCTCTCTCTCTCTCTCCTCTTCTCTCTCCTCTTCTCTCATCCTATCTCTCTGCCTCTCCTCTCTCCCTTTCTCCTCTCCCTTCTCGCTCTCTCTCGCTCTCTCTCTCTCTCTCTCTCGTCTCTTCTCTCTCTCTCTCTTTCTCTCTCTCTTCTCTGCTCTCTCTCTCTCTCTCCTCTCTCTCTCTCTCTCTCTCTCTCTCTCTCCTCTCTCTCTCTCTCTCTCTCTCGTCTTCCTCTCCTCTTCTTCTCATCTCTCTCTCTCTCTCTCTCTCTCTCTCCCATCCTCCCTCTCTCTCTCTCTGCAGACTCATCTCCCAGCAGCAGTAGCACCCCAGTGTCTGGCTGCAGCTCCCCCAATGACAGTCTACCCAATGAGAATGGAGTCCTGCCCTCTGTTGACGGGCTGTCCCATGAGGTTATTATCCGATTGGTATTTACCCACCCTCCCTCACCCCTCCACACACATACACTTATACATTACAAATGCATGAGATAAGGACAGAGGCTTCTTTGTCCTCTCTGGTGGGTTTGTGTGGAAATGGGAGCCGTAAAGCCCTAGTTTCTAGACAGTTCATTTGGTGTGTTTCTCTCAGTTGTTCCTGTCTGGGTAATGAAATGTTTAAAGCAATGATATTGGAGAAGGACATCTGGCTATAGCCCTGTAGCCGAACGCAGCACCAGATCTGATCATCAAATTCAACTCTCTCCACCTCGTCGTCTTGTCTTGGCTAATCAGCAGAATAAAAAGGCTTTTGAAAGACTCAAACACTACACAAACATGCAGACACGCAAACAACGCACACTCACTATTTATTTATGCACTTACAAAAAATCACTTAAACACATACACTACATGACCAAAAGTATGTGGACACCTGCTTGTTGAACATCTCATTCCAAAATCATGAGCATTAATATGGAGTTGGTCCCCCATTTGCTGCTATAACAGCCTCCTCTCTTCTGGGAAGGCTTTCCACTAGAAGATGTTGGAACATTTCTACTGGGACTACAAGAGCATTAGTGAGGTCGGGCACTGATGTTGGGCGATTAGGCCTGGCTCGCTGTCAGCCTTCCAATTCATCCCAAAGGTGATCGATGAGGTTAAGGGAAGGGGCTCTGTGCAGGCCAGTCAAGTTCTTCCACACGAACCATTTCTGTATGGACCTTGCTTTGTGCATGGGGCATTAACATGCTGAAACAGGAAAGTGCCTTTTCCAAACTGTTGCCACAAAGTTGTAAGCACAGAATCATCTAGAATGTCATTGTATGCTGTAGCGTTAAGATTTCCCTTCACTAGAACTAAGGGGCCTAGCCCGAAACATGAAAAACAGCCCCAAACCATTATTTATCCTCCACCAAACTTTACAGTTAGCAAAATGCATTCAGGCAGGTAGCGTTCTCTTGGCATCCGCCAAACCCAGATTCATCCATTGGACTGCCAGACGGTGAAACATGATTCATCACTCCAGAGAATGCGTTTCCACTGCTCCAGAGTCCAATGGGGGTGAGCTTTACACCACTCCAGCCGATGCTTGGCATTGCGCATGGTGATCTTAGGCTTGTGTGTGGCTGTTCGGCCATGTAAACCCATTTCATGAAGCTCCCGATGAACAGTTATTGTGCTGACTTTGCTTCCAGAGGCAGTTTGGAACTCGGTAGTGAGTGTTGCAACCGAGGACAGATCATTTTTATGTGCTATGCGCTTCAGCACTCGGCGTTCCCGTTCTGTGAGTTCGTGTGGCCTGTCACTTCGCAGCTGAGCCATTGTGCCTCTTAGACGTTTCCACTTTACAATAACGCCACTTACAGTTGACAAACTGACTTGTTGGAAAGGTTCACATGACGGTGCCACATTGAAAGTCACTGAGCTCTTCCTTCAGTAAGGCCATTCTATTGCCAATGTTTGTCTATGGAGATTGCATGGCTGTGTGCTCGATTTTATACGGCTGTGGCTGAAATAGCCGAATCCCAAAATTGAAAGGGGTTGTCCACATACTTCAGTATATATAGTGTACATATATATACAGTACACACAAGGCCTGTGCCTGCTGAGGTACCTATCAGCTTTGAGATTAAACAGTCTAGTCAATGTAGTTGAATTCATGTTGTGTGTGTCCTCAGGCCCAGAGACTACTGCTCCAGGATGGGTCTCTAGCGCACTTCACCATCCAGAGTTCCTCTGCTCTACCCACCATCACCCTGGGCCTGCCAGCCAATGCCAGGGTAAGCATATCACACAACTTTATGAAAATGACTATGTTATGAATTCAAGGTATTGTTATTATTATTATATTGCGACAGAGACATGGAAAAAACACTAAGACTCGTCTTTGATAGCAACAAGATCATTTATCGCCACTTTATATGTGTGTATGTGTGCAGAGTGATGGAGACTTGTCCCCTCTGAAGGTGGGCCGGGTGCCTATGGTGGCGGGAGGCCAGTCTGTCTACCTTCCTCTTGGGATGGAGGAGCAGAGTAGGTCGCTGTCGCCCCACCTCCAGCCTGTCCTCATCCTAGAGCCCTCCAGACTGGTCCATACCCCCATGCTCACTGGTGAGACACACCATCGCATTCACATACAATGCTGGCTGGCTTGCAATATGTTTGACTTCCAATAAACATTTGCCTTTGTATACAGCAGTTAAAATTCATTTTGCATGTAATTTGACATAGAACAGGAGAAGTTATTGCCAGGAATGTGTTCCTTATAAATGTATTACACAATACACAATTGCTAAGCTGGATTCTGTAGGCATTATCACTTTTCTCTTGCCTCATGTGAAAGAGCTAAGAAAAGGTTTATTCTGACACCAGAGGAAATGTGGTACCGCCACCTAGTGGCCTTGACAAATAGTCAGATTTACAGCCATACTCTCCCTGTCTCCTCCTGTCTCAGTTCCAGGCCTGGGCACCGTGCCACTACAGTTTGCCCCCCAGATGGATCGTCTGGCCCCGGGTGGGGGCCCTCACAAGCCCCTGAGCCGAACCCGCTCAGAGCCGCTGCCCCAGAGCCTCAGATCCCTACACCCCCTGCTGCAACAGCACCACAACAGCCAACTACTGGAGAGACTTAAACAGCAGACACACCTGGGCAAGGTGAGTGACTTACACACCTTCACAAATCCCGCATTTTCTCACACATACTCTCATACTCACTCATACTCTGTTGTAATGGATTATTGATTTTTGTACAATCCAAGGATGGTTTCCTCTGTCAGCAGCTGTCTTTTTCGAAAATAATTCATTGATTTGTATGGAGTTGGATGAATCTAAATTGATCAATAATTTTGTGTGTGTGTTCCAGCTGATGTCTAAATCCAGTGAGAAGCCTCGGCTCAGACAGATCCCCTCAGAAGACATGGACTCTGAGGAGGTGGGGCCAACGCCCAGCGACACCTATCACGGCCGAGCACGGGTGGAGTCACTGAGGGAAGCGGAGCCTGTGTCTGATTTGGACAGCCAGGGAGAACAGATCAATCTGCAACACACACTCATACTCAACCAGGTAAGATAAAGACACAGATGATAGAGGACCACTAATAGAATATGCCTTCCTTGAACTTCCAGCAGAGGGCAGCAACGTTTTCTTTTTTTTCGTGCTGCATGCAAGATTGACTTTACTTTACTTTCTGCGTGTATAGATTCCTGTGGGTTGAAAATCACGACAGCACTAAACATATCTCTCTCTCTCTCTCTCTCTCTCTCTCTCTCTCTCTCTCTCTCTCTCTCTCTCTCTCTCTCTCTCTCTCTCTCTCTGTTCTCTGTCTCTGGCTCTGTTCTGTATCTCTATCTCTATCTCTATCTCTATCTCTATTCTATCTCTATCTCTCTCTCTGGCTCTCTCTCTGGCTCTTTCTCTGGCTCTCTCTCTGGCTCTTTCTCTCTGTCTCTCTCTCTCTCTGGCTCTCTCTGGCTCTCTCTCTCTCTGGCTCTCTCTGGCTCTCTCTCTTCTCTCTCTCTCTCGCTGTCTCTTCTCTCTTTCTCTCTGGCTCTCTCATTTTCTATCTTGCTCCCTCTCTCGCTCTAGTCATTGCTATGGGAGAAACAGAAACAGCTGCAGCAGTTGCGTCGGCAGACAGCCCACATGGAGACGCTGGCGGTACCCATGATGCTTGGCAGTGCCCACCGGCCCTCTTCCGTACCCAGTCCTCACCAGCCTCCACCTCCCTCACGCTGCCAGACAAGCCCTGCCAATACCCGCCCCAGAACCACATAGCAAACCACGCTTCACCACCGGTAAGAATGAACGACACACACCCAGGCACACTGCCACAAGGTAATCTGTTTAGGTGTAGGTTATATACCCTACTGTGGCTGTAATTCAATTGATCCAATCTGAGGCCTGGTCAAGGACTCTCTGATAAGATATGGGTAGTAAGCAGTTTATATGCTTATATTGCATTTGTTTTCATTATCTCTCTTGTTGTGGTTAGATCTGTCTTACAGCTGTTGATTCACCGGAAATACTAACGTTAATGTGTGGCTCTGTTTGGTTGCAGGTCTGGTTTATGACTCTCAGATGCTGAAGCACCAGTGCACATGTGGTGACAACAGCAGCACCCCAGAGCATGCTGGGAGGATCCAGAGTATCTGGTCACGTCTCCAGGAGAGAGGTCTCAGGGGCCAGTGTGAGGTACATAGACCACCGTTTTTACCTCCTTTTTCTTTACCTACCCCCTCGGCACACTGGTTAAATCAACGTTATTTCCACGTCATTTCAATGAAATCATGTTGGACCAACATGGAATAGACGTTTAATTGACGTCTGTGCCCTGTGGGTAGACTCAAGGGACAAACATGACCTTTTCATGTGTAGCCATATTCAATATTGATGTGGGTAGTTGTATCTTACTAAATGGTCCAGTGTCTGCTGTAAGTCTGGTCCATTTTCCCCCATACAGACTATCCGGGGACGAAAGGCCACTCTGGAGGAGCTGCAGTCGGTCCATTCAGAGCGTCATGTTCTGCTGTACGGCACCAACCCACTGAACCGCCTCAAACTGGACAACCGCAAGCTGGCCGGTACGTCCTCACTAAAGATTTGATGATGTTTTCATATAATCTGTCATGCCAATCTTATGCCAGGGCCCCTTGCATAACTGGCAACAGTTTGGCAACTGTAAAGTAAAGCTACTCTCTCTGGTCTCTAATAAATAGAGATTTGCCTTTGGTTAATGAATCTAACGATACTGTATTGATAGCACTTTGGAATCTCTTACGTTTAGAAGATAACTCATTCGTGTATTTACAGTTTTTCTCAATCACATACAAGCATTTTTTGGAACAATTTTGTCGATTTTCAAAACAGAGTCCACAATACACAGAACTCTGTGGCCTTTTGCAAAGCAGTACATAACACTGAACACAGTTTCACACATTTCTCTTCTGATGAAAACCACGTGTTAATATTCTGTGAATAAAAATGTTGTATTCACTGATGACATTTGTATTTAAAGTTTTGCAAAAGCGTTTCTAAGATATGCAAGGCAGGTACGACGGCAATAAAAGGATCAGAAGTTCTGTATTTCAGAATTTGATCATTGCTATTCTGCTTTAGATACATTCCAATACAGATCCAAAAATTGCTTCTATGCGATTGAGAAAAAGTGTGAGATGTAATTTCACTGATGGTACACAGACAAACGTAATGTCATATGCTAATAAAATGATATGAAAATAAGCTGTTAACACTGATTATTTGTGATGAATAATACCACTCATTGTTCTCCCTCAGGCATTCTCTCTCAAAGGATGTTTGTGATGCTCCCATGTGGAGGAGTGGGGGTAAGTGAGAGGCCCGACACACACACACATATGCATGCACGCACACATGCACATACACACATTTTTCCCCAGCTCTCTCTCTTGTTCACAACACACACCTCTCGATTTCAGTTGGAAATTCTTCCCTCCAAGTCCTTACCAACATGTATATGATATGGTCCATTCAGAGTGATTAGTGATGGGAGTTGTTGATGTTGTTTCACAGTGAGGACCATGAGAAGATGAGGAGGGGATATGAAAAAAGAAAGCATGAGTGGGTTGAGACAATAAATTGCCTGACGATCTCTGTTGGACCAGGAGATTTCAAACTAATAGAAACATGATGCTCATGACAGGGGATTAAAGAAATGCCTCCAATTTCATTGTCTGAGCCAGACAGCTAGAAATACAAGTTTGTGAACAAACGGGGGAAAATGATGAAAGGAAGAAAGGATATGTAGAATGGAGTGGCCAGAAGCATGTTTAAGTCCCTGGGGGAATTCCCTCGTGTGCATGTATGCATTTTCCTCTCCCTGGAAATGTATGCATTTTCCTCTCCCTGGAAATGTTTGCATTTTCCTCTCCCTGGAAATGTATGCATTTTCCTCTCCCTGGAAATGTTTGCATTTTCCTCTTCCATGTATGCACCATGTATGCATTTTCCTCTCCCTGGAAATGTATGCATTTTCCTCTCCCTGGAAATGTTTGCATTTTCCTCTTCCATGTATGCACCATGTATGCATTTTCACCACGTATGCATTTTCAACATTTATGCATTTTCCTCTCCCTGGAAACAAGTCCTGTTTTTCCCTCTTGTATTTCTCTGTTGCTTGGGTAGCAAATCTCTATGGCACCGGGTGTGTCTGTGTACTGTAAGTATGGTAATATATCAGACAGCTGTTTTATAGTCCCATAAATGATTGAGGTGAGGTCTGTGTGCCTCCAAACTGGTGTCCCTGTAGTAATACTTAGTGCCATTGAAACCATGAAAAGAAACACTAGACCTGATCCATATAGCATGTTAGCAGATTCTCAACACATACTAATGACTGGTTCCTTCAAGCTTGGCAGTTGTGCTGTCCTGTCACTCACCCGTGTGTTGTTTTTGATTGGCAGGTGGACAATGACACAATCTGGAACGAGTCTCATACGTCCACGGCATCGCGCATGGCTGCAGGCAGTGTCACAGAGCTGGCCTTCAGAGTGGCCAAGGGAGAGCTCAAGGTAAGACACAGAGATCTGTAATCCCCATCAAATCACACTCCAGACTATCTCTCCAACTGCCTCAGGCAACTTGAGAAAGAATAGTGAATGATCATGTTTTGTTTTGTTTCTCTCCAGAATGGCTTTGCAGTGGTGAGGCCCCCAGGCCACCATGCTGACCCTTCCAACCCAATGTAAGTCTGTCTCATATCGAATGTGTGTGTGTTTTTGTTTCTGTGTAGTTTTTCATGTGTACTATACTCCTTGTGGTAGTGCGTGCCCAGGCTAACCACAGCGGCCTCTGCTGAGCGTTGCAGTGTCAGCACGCTGTCTGATGAAAGATATTTATGGGCTGATAGTGAAGCTGGGAAGGAAAAGAACAGAGAGAAGATTTATGCCTCTCCTATTGGTGTGCTGAATCGGCTTTTAGGAATTCCACCATTTTTCTTCGTATCCTAACCACTATCATCTTGTATTGCTAATGTCTGTTTCTCTACCTTTCTTTCACCCCCTCCCTCCCTCCAGGGGTTTCTGCTATTTCAACTCGGTGGCCATCGCAGCCAAGCAACTCCAACAGAAACTGAGTGCCAACAAGATCCTCATCGTTGACTGGGTAAGGGACTACAGTTGCAGTGATTGTAGCAATAACAGTAGTAACACTATTTTTGTTGGTGGTATCCTCGTCTCAGTTGACCTACTGTTTTGACAATAACTACAGTATTTAGTATGACCCTTATGATATACTGTGTACACATGAAAACATGTATGTATACACAAGTAAACACATGTGAGTTCTGTCTCACATTGCTTTATTTGTTACTATTGGCCAGGTCTAGGATATGACTAAAATAAGCCAGCAGTTATGTGATTTAATGTAACCAAATCTTCTCTTCCATCTCTGTCCTGTTGCCAGGATGTTCACCATGGTAATGGAACCCAGGAAGTGTTTTACAATGATCCCAGTGTGCTGTATATCTCACTGCATCGCTATGACGACGGCAACTTCTTCCCTGGCAGCGGGGGGCCAGCTGAGGTAAGTGACATCATTGGGTCAGCTCTACACCGGGCATTCTGCCAGTAGGACAATGGGCATGACATCATTGGGTCAGCTCTACACCGGGCATTCTGCCAGTAAGGACAATGGGCATGACATCATGGGTCAGCTCTACACCGGGCATTCTGCCAGTAGGACAATGGGCATGACATCATTGGGTCAGCTCTACAGCGGGCAATCTGCCAGTAGGACAATGGGCATGACATCAAGAGAAGCTAGAGCAACTAGCTAGGTTCCAAAGTAACAGTGGACAGATGTTTGCTCAAGGGTCTTAGTGTGTTTAGGAGACATTCTATTACACGTGTTGTGCCTCTAGCACCTCTATGTTATTGACCGCATCTCCATGGAGAATGCATTGTCTCAGTAGGGCTCTCTGTGTTGTAGGTGGGATCTGGTGCTGGAGAAGGCTTCAATGTCAACGTTGCCTGGACTGGAGGTCTGGACCCCCCTATGAGTGATGCTGAGTACATCGCTGCTTTTAGGTACGACAGCTCTGACCATGATCCTTTCTGGTTTAAACATGAATGTCCACCCGTCCCCATTTCTGTAACTATGCAAAAACGAAGGTCTTACCTTGTCACTTTCTAGAAAGGACCCCCTTCTCCCCTTATACGGTATTGACTGTAATTTGCAAAAGTGCAAAAACTCTTGACGCATTTCTGAATCGGAGTCATTTGAAGTGCATGTGTACGGTCCCAATTTTCAATGTTTTATGTGTGAGATTAAATTGTCTCCAGGTTTGGTGGTTGTTGTATTAAACAGACATTTCACTGCCACTTCCTCCATAGCACTTAATTGCCACCGGTGGGTGGTTCAGGTTCTAATGAAGTTTCTGTATTTTGGTTAGGTCGGCTGTCTGGTGGCAACCGTAGGAAACTGTGGCGACCACAGACAGTGGTGGGTGGGCCCCACCTCTAAGCCAGCGTAACAAAATGAGAATGACAACATAGTCCTGGAAAAGTTTCAACAAAAGTTTTTAACTTCAACGTAATAAGAAACCAGGGTTTAATATTCCTATTACACCTCTCTTTTCCACACAGTAGTACACCACCCTTGGAAATAATAATAAAGCCTCTGTTTTTGAATCTGAAAAGACACCACCATTTTGTTGCCACACATGTCTGTCCCACACAGATTTAAAATGTCTAACAAGTTTGTTGGTGAAATGTTCTCAGTCAGTTTCTTTAAACTCCAGGGGCAAGGAATGCACCCCCACCACCTCCTTGTCTCCTCCGTCTCATTCCTGTTCTCCTCTTCTCCCTACCTCTCTCCTTCCCTTGCTCTGATTGATCTTTAATGAGCCCTCTCCCTCTCTCTCTTGTTCTCCCTGTAGTCTGTCTATAGCTGGGCTCACAGGGGAGTAGGGGAGGTTTTATTGGTCTGCAGGGGAGGCAAGGTTGGTTAGTGTGGTGGGGAGTGGGGGGGGTCTGGGCTGGAGGAATCCAAACGCAGGATAATGAACCCAAATGGATCCCAGATGGCAGGCTGTCAGTGACGTGAGGAGAGTGACAAGCTCCAAATGGGAACCAGACGTGCTTATGGAGGCTTTGAACTCGGGCGGCAGCAGAGATGCCTGCGTTAGCTCCCTCGCTAGCTAGTGGCCCTGCTCAGTTCTGTGCTGTGCTGGTTGACTCTCTAACAGAGAGAGGTGGCTGACGCCAGTCCAGAAAACAACAGGAGGCCCCTGCAGCTCGACCTCAACCCTGCTCTCTTCACTGTCATTAACAGCCAGACAGGGCTGTTTGTGGAGTAAATATTGTTGAGGTGTTGTTGAAATGCTGTTGTTTCTCCCTGCAGGACGGTGGTGATGCCCATAGCTCAGGAGTTCTCCCCTGATGTGGTCCTGGTCTCCTCAGGGTTCGATGCAGCAGAGGGACACCCTGCACCTCTAGGGGGTTACAACGTCACCGCCAAATGTAAGCAAGGCTTTCCTCAAACAGTACACGTTAGACCATGAGCTAGCTTGTACAGTGGTTTCAGAGCTTTGCTAGTTAGTTCTTGATAAATAGAAGGTAAGACATTTATAAGCCTTGACTTCGTACACGCTGACCTGGTTGCATCACTGTTGTAAATGTGTGTCTTTATTGATTTATATGAATCTGTGCTGTAAATGTCATTAAGATTGGTACATGCACTGTAGTACAGTGCCTTCAGAAAGTATTCATACTCATTGGCTTATTCCACATTTAGTTGTGTTACAGCCTGAATTCAAAATAGATTACATAGATTTTTTTATCTCACCTATCTACACAACATACCCCATAATGACAAAGTGAAAACATGTTTTTAGACATTTTTGCAATTGTATTGAAAATGAAATACAGAAATATCTAATTTGCAAAAGTATTCACACCCCTGAGTCAATACAATGTTAGAATCACCTTTGGCAGCGATTACAGCTGTGAGTCTTTCTGGTTAAGTTTCTAAGAGCTTTGTACACCTGGATTGTACAGTATAAAAAATACATCTTCAAGCTCTGTCAAGGTGGTTGTTTTTTCATGTCTTGTCATATATTTTCAAGGCGATTTTAGTCTAAAATGTAACTAGACCACTCAGGAACATAACATATCCTCTTGGTAAGCAACTCCTTGTGTTTTAGGTTATTGTCCTGCTGAAAGGGGAATTTGTGTCCCAGTGTCTATTGGAAAACAGATTGAACCAGGTTTTCCTTTAGAATTGTGCCTGTGCTTAGCTCTATTCCGTTTCTTTTTATCCTGAAAAACTCCCTAGACCTTGCCGATGACAAACATACCTATAACATGATGCAGCCACCACCATTCTTGAAAATATGAAGAGTGGTACTTAGTGATGTGTTGTGTTGGATTTACCCCAAACATAACACTTCGTATTCAGGACATACAGTTAATTTCTTTGCCACAATTTGTGCAGTTTTACTTTAGTGCCTTATTGCAAACAGGATGCATGTTTTGGAATATTTGTATTCTATACAGGCTTCCTTATTTTCACTCTGTCATTTAGGTTAGTATTCTAGAGTAATTGAAATGTTGTTGATCCTCAGTCTTCTCCTATCACAGCCATTAAACTCGGTAATTGTTTTAAAGTCACCATTGACATCATGGTGAAATCCCTGAGTGGTTTCCTTCCCCTCTTGAAATTGAGTTAGGAAGGATGCCTCATTATTGTTATTTTATTGTGTTACTTTTTAAATGTTTTACTTTAGTTTATTTAGTAAATATTTTCTGTTGTATTCGGCGCATGAGACAAATACATTTGATTTGATTCTATTGTTTTATTTGTATCTGTAGTAAATGGGTGTATTGATACAGCATCTAACGTGTAATTAATAACTTCGCCATGCTCAAAGAGATATTCAATGTCTGCTTTTTGTATTTTTACCCATCTACCCATCTTTGCGAAGCATTGGAAAACCTCCCTGGTATTTGTGGTTGAATCTGTGTTTGAAATTCACCGCTCTTCTGAGGGACCTTACAAATAGTTGTATGTGTGGGGTACAGAGATGAGGTAGTCATTCAAAAAATCATGTTAAACACTATTATTGCACACAGTGAGTCCATTCAATTTATTATGTGGCTTGTTAAGCAAATATCTACCCCTGAACTTATTTAGGCTTGCCATAACAAAGGGGTTGAATACTTATTGACTCGATACTTATTGACTCTTCATTTTAAATTAATTAGTAAAAAAATCCACTTTGACATTATGGGGTAATGTGTGTAAGCCAGTGACACAAAATCTCAATTTAATACATTTTAAATTCAGGCTGTAACACAACAAAATGTGGAAAAAGGTCAAGGGGTGTGAGTACATTCTGAAGGCACTGTATATGGCCATGTTGTCAGTCTAGAAAAGGAGTTGGCACACATGCCTCATTGAACATGATTTAGGCTAGTTTATTGACTGTGTTGTTTTTGATGTGTCCATCAGGTTTTGGGTTCCTGACCCGGCAGCTGATGGGTCTGGCTGGAGGCCGGGTGATCATGGCCCTGGAGGGAGGTCACGACCTCACGGCCATCTGTGACGCCTCCGAGGCCTGCGTCAGCGCTCTCCTGGGCATTAAGGTGAGAGACTGGTTTAAGGTGCATTAAAGCAGTTTATGAACTACTTTTAAACCCCTTCATAAATCATGTTAAGTATACCACAAAGGAATGTTAAGTCTATAGGAATATTCAATCATATACAGTGCATCCGGAAAGTAATCAGACCCCTTGAATTTTTCCACATTTCATTACATTACAGCCTTTTTTCTTATCTATCTACACACAATAGCCCATAATGACAAAGCGAAAACAGGTTTTTAGAAATAACTTATTTAAATAAGTATTCAGACCCTTTGCGATGAGACTCAAAAATGAGCTCAGGTGCATCCTGTTTCCATTGATCATCCTTGAGATGTTTCTACAACTTGATTGGAGTCCACCTGTGGTAAAATCAATTAATTGGCACATGACAGCCGGCTTGAAGTTTGCCAAAAGGCACATAAAGGACTCTGACCATGAGAAACAAGATTTTCTGGTCTGATGAAACCAAGATTGAACTCTTTGGCCTGAATGCCAAGCGTCACGTCTGGAGGAAACCTGGCACCATCCCTACGGTGAAGCATGGTGGTGGCAGCATCATGCTGTGGGGATGTTTTTCAGTGCAGGGACTGGGAGACAAGTCAGGATTCAGGGAAAGATGAACAGAGCAAAGTATAGAGAGATCCTTGATGAAAACCTGCTCCAGAGCGCTCAGGACCTCAGACTGGGGCAAAGTCTGTGAATGTACCTGAGTGGCCCAGCCAGAGCCCGGACGTGAACCCGATCAAATATCTCTGGAGAGACCTGATAATAGCTGTGCAGCGACGCTCCCCATCCTACCTGACAGAGCTTGAGAGGATCTGCAGAGAAGAATGGGAGAAACTCCCCAGATACAGGTGTGCCAAGCTTGTAGCGTCATACCCAAGAAGACTCGAGGCTGTAATCGCTGCCAAGGGTGCTTCAACAAAGTACTGAGTGAAGGGTCTGAATACTTAATGTAAATATGACGTTTCAGTTATTTATTTATTTTTGTGCAAAAAAATCATGTTTTTTGCTTTGTCATTATTGTGTATTGTGTGTAGATTAATGATTAATACATTTTAGAATTAGGCTGTAACATAACATAATGTGGAAAAAGTCAAGGGGTCTGAATACTTTCCAAATGCACTATAAATAATAGGAACGATATTGAGTGCTGGAAAGGAGGATGTTGTTGATTAGTGGCCTGATGGTTTCCTCTCCCACTGTGTTGTCCATACAGGAGCCTCTGTCGGAGGAGGTGCTGCTGCAGAAGCCCAATGCTAACAGTGTTTGCACGCTACAGAGAGTCATACAGATACATGGTGGGTAAACAGTCATTCTACTCCTTATGTCTCTTTCTCATACAGTACACCACTGTCCCTATGTTCCCTCTGTCTCTCTATTCTATTTTTGTCTATCCCTTTATTCTGGTCTGATCCTAATTATTGTGAAATGCAGACTTCCTGAGTACACACAATGATTTAATACATTAGGCTACAAGGCTATTAACAATATTGATATTTCACCATATGGGCCCATACAGTATGAGGGACTAGCTTTTATATCAGTTGGACGATTAGACCTTCTGACTGCAGCAAAAGTGCTCACTGCTAATTCAAGTGTGTGTGCTTACTGGCTCTGGTTTAGGCAACAAAACACACAGAATAAACACACATAATGTAGGGCAGAGTGGGGTAAGTTGAGCCATGTTTTACATTCAGCTTCACTCCGTCAAGGGAAATATAGTATTCTTTTAACAAAGGTATCTACATATATTTCAGGATGTTGTGTGTATATAGTGGCTTGCGAAAGTATTCACCCCCTTTGGCATTTTTCCTATTTTGTTGCCTTACAACCTGGGATTAAAATCGATTTTTTGGGGGTTTGTATCATTTGATTTATACAACATGCCTACCACGCAAATATGTTTTATTGTGAAACAAACAAGAAATAAGACAAAAAAACGGAAAACTTGAGCGTGCATAACTATTCACCCCCCAAAGTCAATACTTTGTAGAGCCACCTTTTGCAGCAATTACAGCTGCAAGTCTCTTGGGGTATGTTCCTATAAGCTTGGCACATCTAGCCACTGGGATTTTTGCCCATTCTTCAAGGCAAAACTGCTCCAGCTCCTTGAAGTTGGATGGGTTCCGCTTGTGTACAGCAATCTTTAAGTCATACCACAGATTCTCAATTGGATTGAGGTCTGGGCTTTGACTAGGCCATTCCAAGACATTTAGATGTTTCTCCTTAAACCACACGAGTGTTGCTTTAGCAGTATGCTTAGGGTCATTGTCCTGCTGGAAGGTGAACCTCCATCCCAGTCTCAAATCTCTGGAAGACTGAAACAGGTCTCCCTCAAGAATTTCCTTGTATTTAGCGCCATCCAACATTCCTTCAATTCTGACCAGTTTCCCAGTTCCTGCCGATGAAAAACATCCCCACAGCTTGATGCTGCCACCACCATGCTTCACTGTGGGGATGGTGTTCTCGGGGTGATGAGAGGTGTTGTGTTTGTGCCAGACATAGGGTTTTCCTTGATCGCC
Source organism: Salvelinus sp. IW2-2015 (assembly GCF_002910315.2). Classification (NCBI taxonomy): domain Eukaryota; kingdom Metazoa; phylum Chordata; class Actinopteri; order Salmoniformes; family Salmonidae; genus Salvelinus; species Salvelinus sp. IW2-2015. The sequence goes on along the minus strand of NC_036857.1, from coordinate 18,755,300 downwards.
TTAAAAGCTCAATTTTAGTCTCATCTGACCAGAGTACCTTCTTCCATATGTTTGGGGAGTCTCCCACATGCCTTTTGGTGAACACCAAACGTGTTTGCTTATTTTTTTCTTTAAGCAATGGCTTTATCTTCTGTCCACTCTTCCGTAAAGCCCAGCTCTGTAGAGTGTACGGCTTTAAGTGGTCCTATGGACAGATACTCCATTCTCCGCTGTGGAGCTTTGCAGCTCCTTCAGGGTTATCTTTGGTCTCTTTGTTGCCTCTCTGATTAATGCCCTCCTTGCCTGGTCCGTGGGTTTTGGTGGGTGGCCCTCTCTTGGCAGGTTTGTTGTGGTGCCATATTCTTTCCATTTTTTAATAATGGATTTAATGGTGCTCCGTGGGATGTTCAAAGTTTGTATATTTTTTTATAAGCCAACTTTGATCTGTACTTCTCCACAACTTTGTCCCTGACCTGTTTGGAGAGCTCCTTGGTCGTAATGGTGCCGCTTGCTTGGTGGTGTCCCTTGCTTAGTGGTGTTGCAGACTCTGGGGCCTTTCAGAACAGGTGTGTATATATACTGAGATCATGTGACGGATCATGTGACACACAGGTTGACTTTATTTAACTAATTTAGTGACTTCTGAAGGTAATTGGTTGCACCAGATCTTATTTAGGGGCTTCATAGCAAAGGGGGTGAATACATATGCACACACCACTTTTCTGTTTTTTATTGTTGTTGTTGAATTTTTTTAAACAAGTGTTTTTTTTCTTCATTTCACTTCACCAATTTGGACTATTTTGTGTATGTCCATTACATGAAATCCAAATAAAAATCTATTTAAATTACAGGTTGTAATGCAACAAAATAGGAGAAATGCCAAGGGGGATGAATACTTTTGAAAGGCACTGTCTGAATATATGTAAAAATATAGTTTTGAAAACATAGCTTGCCCCAAAAAAGTGGTCTCTTGACATGTCTTACACCGGGTATGGGGAATGTTGAGCCACAGGATAGGGTAAGTTAAGCCCCTACTGAATGAAATATTACCGCTATCTTTTTAAAACCATGTCTATCTTTATTTCCCAAACACAGATCAATCACTTTTAATAAAAAAATAAAAAAATTAAGCATGGCTTAACACCCAACAAACACTTTGTACCTTCTTAAACACTTTTAACATAGGCCCTGTTGTTACCTGATAAGCCAGCGATAATGCCTTGCATTAGAAACACTTGAATTTGCTCAACTTACTCCAATTGCCATTGGCTCAATTACCCCACTCTCTCCTACTGTATAGCCCAAAATATTCTCTGTCTGTTTTTCAGGTCAGTATTGGCAGTCCCTGAAGACGTTCAGTAGCTCCGTGGGACTGTCCTTCCTGGGTGCTCAGAGAAGAGACTGTGAGGAGACTGATGCTGTCAATGCTCTGGCCTCTCTCTCTGTGGGGGTCCTGACCAGCAAGAGGTACGACAGGAGCACATATACCCAAACACTCCTTAACACTCTCACAGTAAAGGGCAGGCTCCCCTGTACAGTACTGTACAAATACGATGCATGATGCTTTTCCTAACCATCTTCTCTATGTGTTTGCCCCCCAGCCTCCTCGACGAGCCTATGGAGCATGACGACGATTCCATGTAAAAGATGCTGACTTTTGACCTCAGAGACCTCTCCTTCAGGACGTCCCAATAGCCTTGGAGATCCTGCGCTGTCACACGACGAGGGGGAAGAGTGTAGATTGTGGAACTCTGCCTTAACCAATGAGACCTTAAAGCCACACAGTGCCTCAAAGACCACCGTTCATTCTCCTAAGACTGTATGCAGTGCAACTTAACACAGCGAAGAGTGAACTCAACACAGTGGAACTAATGTAGCCTGCTAAGCCACACCAAAGACCTGTCAGTGTATATGTGAGATAAAAGATGTTCTCTCAAACAACTGATTATTTTACTCTGTCCGTGGTCTAGCCCTAGCAAGACAGAGTCATTTATATTGTGTGTATTCAGAAGGACACGTCCATACCAGCCCTGTGCCGTCATATTGACCACTCTTTGGCCTTTAAAACAAGTACAGACATAAAGGTCTTATGGAGGCACTTACAGTAAAGAAATACTTCCCAGCCGTTGTCTTATTTCCCCAGTGTCTGTGAATAATACAGGCCATAGAGACGATGTGCCCTTGAAGGAGGGAATACTTAGCACCAGGTCTGTGGGTGTCTGTTGTTGTGTCAGTGAGCAGAGCAGACCCCAGTCAGTCTGAGGAAGGCCCTGGACAGACAGAGGTAGAGAGAGAGAGAGCCTAGAGGGGACCAGCCAGCACCTGGCAACTGTTGAATGGCTCAGTCGGTCCTCGATGATGTCATTAATAGTTTAACCACTAAAAAAATACAAAAAATAAGAAGAAAATGAAGATAAGGATGACTGTGGTTTTATCTGTTGTTTTTGTTTTTGCACTGTGCATTCCGTAATGTGAACCATTGAAAATTCCAAACCTCGGGGAAACTCAAGTTCTAGATTATTTAATTATCTGTTAAACTTTGAAGATTGGAAGATATTGTTGTCCTCTAAAATCGACTCTCACATTCTAAAAAAAAGACTTATGCATTCTACATTTCTACCGGCATGTATACACATTGAGTATTTATACGAAGTGCATTTGCAAAAAAAATCCTGTTTGGCCAGATTGTATTACGAATACTTTCAACTGCTGTTCATAGACAAGTGTCTTTATATATTGTTGGCAGAGACACACACAAACACACACACTCAGAAAGGCATTGTAGACATGCACGGTATTTCCCTTTATGTCTTACCACTGACATGATGAGGACCAAAATTTTACCTCCTGTCTCGAGGATATATAGTATACAAACTGTATGAACAGGAACAATTAAACCAATGAATCTTATGAAGAGCTGAAGACCTACCACTGTTTGGAAGGAAATACTAGTTCTATGTTCATTCCTATGCCATTGTATTGTTTATGATGCTAGTCAAAGGCTCTAATGCACTTCATGGAGATCTCCCAAAGAAATCGGTCTTCAATATGGCTGCAGTGGGACTGTATTACTGCAGATGGACCAGTGTGGTTACGGTGTTACTGTACGTTGATGTTTGTTTTTGCAGGACCAGAATTTTGACCTGTGGATAGACATTTATTGTGTACATTCATTTGACAGTTCAGTTCCCTTGATATTATCCACGGACAGTAATATCAAGCAGAGTTGAATACAGTTAAACTGAGCGTATTATTTTATGTGAAAACTTTCTTTATGGTGTTGCTCTGTACTATTACTGTTAGCGCTATGGAGGTCAGTGGCGGTCGGTGCCATTTAAAATGAGGGAGGACGATTTCTTTTTTATGAGCATGGCCTTATTTCTATTACATCATATTGGATGACTGTCATTCATTTTCCATTCACACAGTTCACTGTAACAGCGATAGGTTTAGGCTACTACATGATACTCAAATGTTACCTATACCCATCATGTTGCTACAACCTAGCCTATGAATGAAAGTTTACAACGTAGGTGCACACAGGTCGAGAGAAACATTTGAGGTGACAGACCGTGACACATGGACACACAGTGACACATTCAATATCGCCTTGCACACTCTTGTCTGCATCTAGCTGATCTAGGGTGTAATCATTAGTCCAACAGTTGCAAACAAGTTTCTATTGGACAAATTCAGGTATGTTTATCCCCATTTCGTTCTGTTTGCTTCCGTTTAAGAAACGTTTTACAGCAGAATGAATACACCCCTGATCACGCGTAAATACAGTTCACTTTCATAGCAGCCACGTTGTATTCCTTCTCGCATCTATGCGCTCTCCTCCTCTCACCTTTTGCTTGTGGACTTCAATGCGCAACACATCAGCTGAATGTGACCAGGCAAAAAATAATAATCCAAGCCAAACTATCATAACCGCTACACACAGCCTACATCATTGTCACCATATTAGCTAAAGTAACGTCATAGTCAACATAGCTAATATAACTAATGCTTTAGTAAACCCGCTACAATCATGCAGTAATGTTACAGTGTACAGTCAGTAAGCAGTTTAGCACCTGCACCGGCGGGCCCCGGGGGCAATACATTTGTAAAACCAAAATCTTACCTTACCTTGGAAGAGTTCCAGTGTTTTGTTGGATAGTCATAGCCAGCTAGCTAACATAGCATCCCTCTGTTCGAGAAGAGTATTTAAGCAGGCTTAACTAGCTAGCTGCATAGGCTAGCTAAGTAAGTGAAAGTGAAAAAAATGACTCTCTTGCTTCTCCTATATTTTGGAAGAAATTAATTTGTTCAAAACTGTTCAACTATTGTCTTTCTCTCTTTGAGTCAACTACTCACCACATGTTATGCACTGCAGTGCTAGCTAGCTGTAGCTTATGCGTTCAGTACTAAATTAATTCTCTGATCCTTTGATTGGGTGGCCAACATGTCAGTTCATGCTGCAAGAGCTCAGAGGTTGGAGGACAAGTCAATGTACCCAGAGGAGGATGAACCATGGTGCTACCCTACAGAGTGCTGTTGAGGCTACTGTAGACTTTCATTGCAAAACAGTGTGTTTTAATTCATTATTTGGTGACGTGAATAGTATAGTTTTATCTAATTCATTCAATTTTATGAAATTCACTGAGGATGGTCCTCCCCTTCCTCCTCTGAGGAGCCTCCACTGATGGAGATGTGGCTTTACTATGATGGTGCATACTTCTCCCTTGGGCCTTGTGTAGGAAGTCTCTCTTGTACTCCAGTTGTATGTATGATGCAGTACTTGACATCATGCTGATTATAGATTTTCAGATATACTGTATCTGCACACATCCAAACTGAAACTAGTTTGTTAACATGTCCTGAGACCATTTTTGTGTGTTCATGACGTCCAGTGTAGATTGTTGTTGTTGTGAATTGAAATGTGTAGCACATTCCACTGTTTTGTTTTCTATATTCATTCTGGGGTTATGTAGTTTGTCTTAATGAGCATTTCATCTAGATTGCACTCGTTTTTAGAGGTTCTTCAGTGGATGGGAAAAAACTGCCCACCATCAAATTGAGAAATTGACATTTGTTTTCAGATTCCCAATATTATTTTGTATATGACCCCATACTTCTATGGAATGTGGCTAAATGTCTAAATGTATCATAAGCTCTCTATTAATGTGTATTACTGTGTTTTCTCTGTTGAAAATCGAAGAGGAGAGTGAGAGAGAGCATCCACTTCTGACTAACCACTGCAGAAAGAAAGCATTTACAAAGCATATTTTTCAGGAACATACTTTCTCTGCTGGTGCGCCAGTACAGTGGCATGTACGCTGGTGATGCACGTCAATCTTGTCTTAAATAAACATTCTTCTCTAACCTTCGCTTCATCCTCTGCCCTAGTTGTCGTTGAGAGAGAGATAACGATAACCATGCTAACAAGTCTTATAGTCTTTTCTTACTATACTCTGTACCAACCACTGTGAATGGCTACAGATGTAGGATTGTAATTTGATCACCATGTTACCGGAGAACTTTCCTGAAATGCAGGAAATTTAAACCTTGTAGTGTATTTGTGGAAAGAAAATGAAAAAAGTCTACTTTTAAACAAAAAAAAACGTATCAATCTCTACAATACTGTCCATTAATTATAATCCACATAATTCACATTTCCTGTTGCTGCAGGACTACTTTTGTGCTGTAGCAACTGGTTCAAATAATGTGTGTAGGAGGCCATTGCCCGTTTTCAATATTCATTATTGTTTGTACTAACTATTTGTTTTGGGGTGGTTGTTTTCAAGACTCTGGGCAATGTTTGCCCGTAAGATCCCATCAAAGACTTGTATAAAAAGACATAGAATTAACCACCATTATTCATATTCTCGTAGAACAGTGCCTGTGCTCTCTGTCTCGTAGTACACCGGTGGGTATCTGTTGTCTATGAAGTATTGTTGGATACTGTACATTACCTCTCCTGTAAAGACTTCCAGGGGCCTATGGGCAACACTCTTATTGTTTTAGTGACAAGTGGGCCACTCCTCTTGATTTCCTTTAATATTGTCCTTTTTATGCTCTGTTTCTTAAAGTCACTGTAAATAGATACTCAAGACCAAAATACATCACGCATGTGCCTTGAGTCAAGTATTGGTAGCCTTCACTAACTGGAGTTAAGAATAACAGTCTTTTTTTCATACTTTTTATTTACCTTGTGCTCATTTTTTCCTACATATTTCCTATGTATGTATAGAAAGAATGTCTATTTTGTACTGTTTTTCTCTTAATTAAATTTTTTTATTGTCATTTTTGTGTGTACAGAATTGTAGGTGTGACAACATGTTGGATATACGGTGTACTTTCCTGGTCCACTAATACATGTATCCACATGTGCTTCTGTGGTTGGGCATATCATAGCATTTCTTTCCAACCAGACAACCAATAAATATTTTAGAGGCCTTATTTTCCCCAAAAGAACAACAGCTTTATGGGCAATTATACCCTGGTCTGCCTGAGCAGACACTTGGCCCTCATTAAGGAAGTCTGTGCTATAGAGCACTAATTTATGCTGACAGGGTAACACGTAGATTATCTGATAACCCAGGTTCTTTCACACACAAACTCAAAGAAGGATAATCGCTGTATTTCTTATGTATTTGGCGTTTAGAAATGTTATTGTGTCATCATCCATCTCCAAATGTTTTGTCATTCATTTTGGATGCTGATGGTGGACTTGTCCATTCTGGTGTAGTGCAGTACAGGGTGTATGCTTTAAGGTGAGATTGGCAATAAGATGGGGCTGAGAAAGATGCTTCAAAGATGCTCAAGTACTCATTTTATTATCTTACACCAACTGATTCCCTTTTAATGAGGAATTGTATGTTGGTTTACAAACAGTTCTGTACTACACTACAATAGGAATATTCCCATTAATATCTGCAACTTACATTTGTTTACCAAATTGTTTCCAAGTCACAAGTTGCAATTTCCAGGTCCTAAAATTCTATAGTTGTCCCTCTTCTAGACCTGCTAGTAGCTCTGAATCATTGTCCCATAGATTCTGTGTGGGCTCGAGGAAGCTGAGTCTCTCTACAGTACCTCTCCAGAGTGAGGCCAGGCTCATATCTTTGATTTAGTTGGTCCAGAGGTGTAGGTCCAAACCAGTAAACAAAGGGATTGCAGACCAACAGGTGGAGGCTTCTCAGTCGCCTTGGTGCAGTGCTGGGGAGACAGACACAAGATTCTGTAAGTGCTACGTGCTTCAAACATTCTGCAAGTGTTACGTAATGAAAAATATGCCATTTCCTTTTGTGTTGAAGAAAGCACAAATTATTAGTCCATGATGCCTAACAAAATCCCTCTGCACTCTCTAACAGTTAAACTGGTTCAACTCCTAGGGGAAAAAGTCATGGGCATAAAAACTCCCTTTAGTGTTGAGCTGTTTATGTCCATTTTCCCTGCCCCTGTTTTGTTTGGAGGTCAGGGCTGGGTGTTTTGTTGACCATGTCCTTATAAAATGTGGTATTTCTATTAAATGTAACTGGATAATATCAATGAACATGCATATAAAAGACAAAAGTAACCTCAAATATAAATATAAACTTAGAACTGACGGTTGTGTGTGGCAATAAGTTTAGAAACAAGACCAAAGCAGGCTAAAACACCAATGTGTATTTGATCTCCTTAATTAATAAGGAAGCCATTTGACAGCGGTGTAACAACTGGTGAGCTGTAGCGGCCATCTTGAAAGACACGGATAAACATTGATGCCTAAAAAAATCTGTATTTATGTGGCATACACACACACATACCAAAGCAACCACACGGAATAGCAGGGAGAACATGTGCATACTGTATTCACATGTATATGAATACAAAGATGAACAGAAAGGGCTAAGCAGACTAACTGGAGAATACTGCAGGACCCTAACGAGAAAGGAGCAAAGAATGTCTTCCTTCAGAGTCAGCTTGAAGACTGAACCATAACAATGACCATCCCAACAAACACTGTCTGAGAATGCATTTCTCATATCTAGCCGCCTAAACAGGCCACTTTCATTTCACATGGTATTAAGTAAGAGATTAAAGGGTATGTAGCTTTCATTCACCTCTAACACAATTTCTAGAGGACAGTATTATTTGTGAATGTCACAGAAAATAACTTGTCAATGTGGGCTAGGTTGTAGGAACACACTGTGCTGAATGTACTATGAAAAATACTTCCCTCAGAAGCATGGTAATGGTACATCTTGTGGACAGTTTAATGATACGTTCTGGGGGTTTTCCTGCATTGGGAATGAAGTGGGTAAAGCAGTGGTTTCAAATGGCAAAGGCCAAATGTGTGGCTACTGGTGAAGGGAGGTACAGCCACTGATGAGGCGTCTGACAGCCGTCTTTAACATGGATCGGTGGAACTGGACGAATCTATGACACCACTTTCATCAAACTCTGTGGTTTGTGGGAGTGCAGTAGACAGCCATCACTTCTCCTTTGATAGCTAACTGCTGCATGGTTTCTCACAACCAGTTTGTTTTTGTTGAGCCTTGTCAAGAACTATCTAATTTTCGTGTAACGTAGCAAGTTTAAGCCAAAATGAAAGGAAAGTATTTCAAAGGAAAGTTTTTGCACCAAAATAAATAAATGGAATTGTTTTTTTGTTGGAAAGTGAAACGTGTAATGTTACTTTTTCCACAATAATTTGGCTTCTAATGTAGATTATTATGAATAGGTCAGTGTCTAGGAAATGTATGAGACTATGGGATACAATGAGTTATGTATGAGACTATGGGATACAATGAGTTATGTATGAGACTATGGGATACAATGAGTTATGTAATGAGAACTATGGGATACAATGAGTTATGTATGAGACTATGGGATACAATGAGTTATGTATGAGACTATGGGATACAATGAGTTATGTATGAGACTATGGGATAATAACAACATCAAGTCTATGAAGAAGTTGCATATGGTTATGTTCATGATTTCTGGTCTAAATTACATTTGTATGTGTATAGATAATAAAAAGAAGATACCTACTGTATGGAGCGATTTGTCAGAGTTCAACGCTATTTGTTACAAAATGTATGAAATAACAGCTCTACATCTTCCTATTAGGTCCATAGTCCTGATGATAATCATGGGATACATCAAACTACTATTTTATATACATGTTCAATATAAACTGATCTTGTAGAATAGTTACTGTATACCTTGAATGTAAAAAGAGAATTGTGTTAACCTAAGATGTGCTGTCCTATGACCCTCCCTTGTGATTCACTTACTTGGTAATAGTTACTGCGTTTCATTCTGACAAATGTCCAGCATGGCATTCAATACTCCAATAAAACACCAGGTGTTGTCCTATGTTTATATCTGATCACCTCCAGCAGATCTGTTCAATTATTACTTCTTTGCATGCAATATAAAACAGTGAGATTTTGCTTTGGAAAGATAATATTGAGTATGTACTGTATGGTTTGTATCTCGGCAGACGGAGTGCATACCTGGTGTAGAATGATAAGAGGAGTTAGATGATGTGAGGATGAGGGTCAGAGAGCAGGGGTCAGAGATCATGGGAGGTTGGCTTGGGGAGGGCGAGGGGGCAGGAGAGGAGGGAGGGGGTGTTAGAGAGGTAGGTGACAGGGCTAGTGGGTAGCGGACATGGACCAGGCCCCCTCCATCCTCCACACTGAGAATGCATAGCTGAGTCTCTCGTGGGCTAGGTAGTTACAGCTG
>NC_036857.1:18739872-18741862 GCF_002910315.2 Salvelinus sp. IW2-2015 | reverse complement strand
CGTCCCAACGTTATATAAGGATTTTCAGCAAGATTTCTTTCAAAACAAGTCGTTCCCCTCCCCTCCCCACACCCTTTTTCCCTTCTAAAGTCTCCACATCTCAACACCATCATCAATTTCTTTTGGATTTTGAAGTAGGAATACTTGAAAGTCAAAAGAGGAGGCTTCAAAAGTGCTTCCCTTTACTGTTTGAAACCAAGAACAAATATTCTGCTTACATGATATACTATAACTCCTCATCAAGTGTGCCCAGTTTTTCTTAGAATAATTAAGAACTTTGCAGTTTTCAAGTAGTTTTTAGGTGGAAGATACTATGGTACTAGGTTATTGTTATCTTTCATCTGTAGCTCTACATAACGAAATCCTCTGCCATACTCTGGGATGGAATATACAACCAAATGCACAGTTTGACTGGATTCAGTTCCACAGTTTGACTGGATTCAGTTCCACAGTTTGACTGGATTCAGTTCCACAGTTTGACTGGATTCAGTTCCACAGTTTCATTCGTTTTGTAAATCAGAACAAGCATCAGAGACAGTGTTTTCAGATTGGTTTTATTTTACTGGAGTCTTGGCACAGTGTTCTGAGCAGTAGGCTAAAGGGGAAACTGGCATACCAGAGTAGCAGTGAAGTCTAATAGCAAAATTAGCTCAAGCAAAGGAAAGAATGAGCGGTTCTGAATCCAAGGGGTGCCTCTGGGAACCTTTGTTTCATCCTCTGTGCCAGAACAAGAACACAGCCTTCAGTTCTACCACCATCAGTAGATTCTCAAATATGGCAGACATCCACAACAAAGAACAAAATCTATTGTTTGATTTTCAGAGATTAGATTCGAACATGCCTCAGTCCAAAACAGTTCATGAACGCCCTCCAACTTAAAAGTGCACTTAATATACATCAGGGATATTGAATTGTGTCGCACTACAGATGCAATGTTATTAAGACATTAAATCACTTGAGTGCATTTAGTATGAGGTTTGGGTTATTCTCTGAAGAAATGTGGAATTCTTCAAAAAGAGACTTCTTGTCTATATACTTACAATAAACAAACAGAAGTCACCTACTACTGTCTTACCTATAAATATATCATTAACATGTGTCAGACTTCCACTGTCCAGCCCAGATGGGTGGTAAAGGCTGTGGATTTTAAATAATTCCATTGGTGTCATCAGGAAACTGACCTCCTGAATGCATACCCAACACTGGTCAATGTATAAGCCTAGTATAACAAACAACATTACCTTCAAAGGGTGTAGATGCACAGCATCTGGACAATTGGGTGTCATTGTTAGGAGGCAGAATGCATTCATTATGTTGTGTATACCATTCAGGAATGTAAAGGTCAATTTCAAATGTAGCTCTTTAAACAAATCAGCTTGTGTGTCCTTTCCGGAGTCATCAAGACACCTGTGAATGATCAAACTATTTATAAATTACAATCCCATTGAACACCCTCACCATAAAAATACATATCTCAGAGCTAATGAAATAATGGAAAATTGATATCAGGGTTGATATAAACACACATATACACAGCACATTTCTAGAGAGGGGCCAAGCATGCTCACAATGGTCTGTGTTGTATGGAAGCCACTGCCACCCCCCGCCCCGCCTTGCGAGATAAGCCGCCGTCCCTGGAAAGGAAGGAAGAAATCTCTTGCCTTCTTCTGTTTGAACTGCACGCTCAAACGAGGACTTAGCCTAAATATTTCCACTGAGGAGAGGGGCAAAATATATTATCCCATGATGAGGTTATATACACACTGGCGCATATGCATCACACACACCCTCAAACATGCCCTTATACATCACACCTACATGCCCTTAACACCACACACACACACACACACCACACACCACACACACACACTGAAACGTAACTCATGCAACCACACACACTCTACAAGCTACTCAACACACTAACACAACACACACACCACACACACCACACACACACACACCACACACACCACACACCACACCACTACGA
>NC_036857.1:18700471-18739847 GCF_002910315.2 Salvelinus sp. IW2-2015 | reverse complement strand
CTCTGCCTTCTTCTGTTTGAACTGCACGCTCAAACGAGGACTTAGCCTAAATATTTCCCATGAGAGAGACGGCAAAATATATTATCCCATGATGAGGTTATATACACACTGGCGCATATGCACACACACACACCTACATGCCCTTATACACACCTACATGCCCTTCACACACACACACACACACACACACACACACACACACACACACACACACACACACACACACACACACACACACACACACACACACACCACACACACACACACACAACACACACACACACACACACACACACACACACACACACACACACACACACACACACACGCATAGACAGACATGCATATATACACCAACATCCCAGTAACACAAACATTACTTCATCGTTTGATATATAGATGTGATGACAGGGCATGACTATAACTGATACCTTTATTCAATCAGAGAAACAGTGAATAATCTTCAGTTCAGATATAAAAGGAGAGGTGTTTAAGAACAGGCAGATATCGTCCTCTGGCTGGTTCTACCTCGCGTGTCACTATGTCATTGTCTCTGTAACATGGAGGAATGCCTGACAGGAAAAACAAGAAGGACCCACGCTCAGAGAAGAAAAAGGGAACGAACGAAGGAGAGAGGCAGGGAGAGAAAAGTCTCCCCAAACAGAACCAGATGGAGTGTGTGGGGCGCTCTTTGATCTCTACTCTGCCTGATTGATGTTGCACATTTCATTTCCTCGTCAGGGATGTGACATAATGTTTCGGCCACTATTTTCTCTTTTTTACTCTCTCTCTCTCTACTTTCTTTGCAGTGGTCAACACACCAAACAATGAAAAGACATCAAAACTGTGACCATCGAAACCAAAAATGTTGGAAAAGACAACTTGACTGGAAATAGTTCTGAACCCACCAGTTCTGCTAAATCTACTTATAAACGGACTGAAGCAGCTCGCGTATCAGAGTAAGACACAGTGGAACTGCTGTGAGTGAGGGAACATGTCTATATTATAGCATGGCTGACATCCACAGGAATGTCTAATACTTTAGCTGTGACCTCAGTCTACATCTAATTCAACAAAAGAAATGAGCAGTCGTAAAGCAGAGATCTCCAAAGTGTAACCTACTAAGATTTAATGATGACTGCAAACACACTGCTTTGATATCTCATTTCCTGAGAACTAATTTTGCAGTCAGATTCCCTATTTAATATATATTGTGGAAGGTGGTGAGTGAGATATGACTCAACATAGGGAGTTTTCAATTATTCTTGCAACATTTTGTGTGTGAAACGTTGGCAGCCTTGAAGCAAAACTCTATTGCACGATCAATTATTGTTTGTTTTCCACATGCCAGCTACTTTTAAATAACACTCAAACCAATCCCAAAGAATAGAAGCTAACAAAGTGATGAATTGCACATATTCCAACAGGAACACTATCCTCTCCCTCCTGTCACACAGGCACTGTTCACCCCACTGCCCAAAGCTGTGGGACACCCCCACATCTGGCCTCCATTTCCTCCAGTAAAGAGACACTTCCTGTGGGCAGGCTTTGAGGGGGAAGGGGGCTGTACGTCTAAAGTTTGGGTATGCTGAGCGGGTGCAGCAGGGGCAGAGGTGATATAGATTTAGACACAGGTCAGGGTRAGAGGGATATCCACTAATGTTATGGTTAGAGCAGGAATGGGCATGGCTTGGATAACAGACAGTTGCAGTAAATAAGCTTTATTGTCTGTGTTTCTGAACAACTGAAATCTCATTGTCTCCTTAACATACTGTATCTAAAAGTTTCAAAATGACAGACAGTTAATTGGCTGCATTCGCGTGATACCTTAGGAAATGTAGATAGATGTTTGATAGAAATAGGTCTAAAAGGTGTGTTAAGTAAACTACTGTATAGCAAACAGTATGTACAGTAACAGTATGTAGAGTATCAATATGTACAGTATCAGTATGTATAGCAAACAGTATGTACAGTAACAGTATGTACAGTATCAGTATGTACAGTATCAGTATGTACAGTATCAGTATGTATAGCAAACAGTATGTACAGTATCAGTATGTACAGTAACAGTATGTAACAGTATTCAGTATGTACAGTAACGTGTATGATAACGTAAACACCATGTACTAGTATCAGTATGTACAGTATAAGTATGTACAGTATCAGTATGTACAGTAACAGTATGTACAGTAACAATGTGTACATTATCAGTATGTACAGTAACAGTATGTACAGTAACAGTATGACAGTAACAGTATGTACAGTATCAGTATGTACAGTATCAGTATGTACAGGTAGGAGGAATTAAAGTGGTGTGTTCTTTATAATTGACGTTGCTTGAATAGCTGTGGGAAATGTTCCACATTGAGGAACTTGAAGTTGGCTTTTGTAAAATCCCTCTTAATGTTAGAAAAAACATCTGTTTCTTTACTGTTCCAAGATGGGGGCTTCAGAATCCACTTTTATGGATAAAGTTTATAAACCAAAAAAATATGCAGGCCTTACTGATTCTTTCCAAGGATTTCCGACAAATTTCTCTCTCTCTCTCTCTCTCTCTCTGGAGAAAGGGTGCAATGAAATTAATAAAGAAAAAGTGGTGCCCACTTCAAAGCTCAGCATTATTACCAGGAGCTTGGTAACCTGTGGTACCACTTCAAAGCCCAGCTTATTACAGAGTTGTTACCTGTGGAGCACTTCAAAGCCCGCTTTATTACGAGGAGCTTGGTACCTGTGGAGCCACTTCAAAGCCCGCTTATTCCAGGAGCTTGGTACCTGTGGAGCACTTCAAAGCCCGGCTATTACCAGGAGTTGGTACTGTGGAGCCACTTCAAAGCCCGGTTATTACCAGGAGCTTGGTACCTGTGGAGCCACTTCAAAGCCCGCTTATTACCAGGAGCTTGGTACCTGTGGAGCCACTTCAAAGCCCGGCTTATTACCAGGAGTTGGTACTGTGGAGCCACTTCAAAGCCCGCTTTATTACCAGGAGTTTGGTACCTGTGGAGCCACTTCAAAGCCCGGCTATTACCAGGAGCTTGGTACCTGTGGACCCACTTCAAAGCCCGGCTTATTACCAGGAGCTTGGTACCTGTGGAGCCACTTCAAAGCCCGGCTTATTACCAGGAGCTTGGTACCTGTGGGAGCCCACTTCAAAGCCCGGCTTATTACCAGGAGCTTGGTACCTGTGGAGCCACTTCAAAGCCCGGCTTATTACCAGGAGCTTGGTACCTGTGGTGCCATAGGAGTTTTAATATGCACTGGGAAATGGCACATGCCCTCGCAAATCAGGTTTTTCCTTTGTTCTTACAGTAAACTATCAGCCTCTTACTACCTAAATGACAATTTATAAATTACAACTCAAACCTCTGCCATTATAGCACCGCACTATTCTCTTCAAACCACTGTAGCACAGTCAAAGTCAAGTCCGGGCCAGACATCCAGCAGAGGACGCCAATGTCACTCTAACTGTGGATTAGTGGTGGGATGGATGGATAGTGATCCTGGAATGTATTTTTGATACTCTCCCTGACATACTGTCAACATCCAAGATACAATGCATGAAAATTAGTCTGTTTATTGTTTATTGATGTTATTTTGTGCAGAAACACTTAAACTGCACAATTCCATGATATGAATATACTAAAAAAAGATAGGCCTAATGTTTAATTTGTTTCATCAGTCTGCTTGTTGTTTGTTATCTAGGCCATAGGTTTTTTGTAATGATGTATGCCATTTTTCATGACCACCAGGAGGGCCACCAGGAGGGCCAACTGACAAGCCCCTGTATGTCATGTGTATATGACAAATAAACAAAATTGAACTTGCTGGGCTTTTTGACCTTTTTTTACTTCCCCTGTTTAGTCTTTAACCCGGCACTGAATTTTTATTTTTTTATTTTTAGCGTGCTAAATAAATAAACAAAAAATAGAGACCTCTTCTATCGACCTCAATTAAACCTTGTAACTTCTGTACAAACATAAAACAAAACACCCATTTTTCCAAGAGCTGGGAGACATTTAGAGTGAGGTGTTTACAGTAAACACAATGCGATGGGACACGTGTTTATACAGTATGTACAATACTGAGTTCCCCCATCTCACTTTGCAGTTTCCTCAATGTGACGGAGCGGTTTCAATCATTGTGACTGAGTTATATTTTTGAAAGACTTTTGGTTATTGGATTCAGAACATATTTTAATAACGATGTGTACTGGCAGCTTACTGTCAAGGACTGCCCCTATGGCAGGAATCTTGGGACATTCACCTCTCGGAATGTTGCTCAGCACACATTTCAACTTTGCTTTGCCAGCAAATATCAAAGCTTACTTCCTTGACTTGCTCTCATTCCCTCTGTCTCTTCAGTGTGTGTTGAGTTCAGTGTGGAGAATTAAACTGAATAAGGAAGGACCATGCCTCTGTCTAAACCAAAGGAGCTGTTAGAACATGAGCTCAGCTGCCCCATCTGCCTGCAGCTCTACACGAATCCCGTGTATCTGCCCTGTGGCCATAACTACTGCCTGGCCTGCATTCAGAAGGCTACAGATGTCAACGGTGGAGAGAAGAGCCTTCCTCAATGCCCTGAGTGCAGAGAAGAGTACGGCGGTACAGAGACACTGCAAAGGAACTTCAAGCTCTGCGGCATCATAGAAAGCTACCGGGCCGTTGCGCCAGCCGACCACCTGAAGAGAGAGCCGCTGAAGGTGCGCTGTGACCACTGCCTGGACATAGAGACACTGGCCATCAAGACCTGCCTAAAGTGTGAGGTGTCCCTGTGTGCCAGGCACCTGCAGCACCACACTGAGAGGGAGTCCTTCAGGACCCATGACTTGGTGGAGCCCCAGACTGAGCTGGGCCAGAGAGGTTGTGCCATCCACGGACGCCTGCTGGAGTACTTCTGCGCCAGCGACATGACCTCTCTCTGCGCCAACTGCTTCATTGAGGGCACCCACCAGAATCATGATGTCCTGGCGTTCGAGGCAGCCGAGGAGGAAATGAGGCGGGCCCTGGAGATTCAGAGCAAGGCGGTGGCCAACAGGCTGCAGCTGACCGAGACCCTGCTACAGAGGGCTGCTGAGGACCAGGGCATCTCTGAGGCTGTGGGAGACAAGCTGCTGTTCAAGTCTGTGGCTTTGATGGACAGCATTGCCGGCCTGGTGAGCAGGTACAAGGACAGGATGAGCCTGCTGCTGGAAAAAGAGAGAGGCCATCGGAGGGAGAGCTGGCAGAGTGGCCTGGGACTTCTAGAAGAACAGCAGCAGCAGCTTATGGAGGCCCACCAGCGCACCACTGAGGTCCTCACAGAGACAGAGAAGTGTCTGTTCATCAACAGGTTCCTGCTAATTGAGCCCCAGCTCAGGGAGGTCATGACGGGCACCGTGGCCAGAGTGCCCAACAAGGTCCCTCTGAACCCCAAGCGGCTCCAGGCCAGCCTGAGGATGGAGGACTTCAGGGCAGAGATGGCTCGGCTCCTCCAGTCTCTCCACGTCCTGCTAAACCCTCTGGAGCTGACCTTTAACCTCAGCACGGCCCACACCAGCCTGCTGCTTTCCAACGACCTGCGGACAGTCAAGTACAGCGATACCAAGCAGGCCTACGCTGATAACCCAGAGAGGTTCAGTACCGCTCCCCAGGTCCTGTGCTCCCAGGGCTTCACCAGTGGGGAGCACATCTGGGTGGTGGAGGTGGGCGACCAGAGCATGTGGTCAGTGGGCTTGTGCTACAAGAGCATGCCCAGGAGGGGTGACCACAGCCGGCTGGGGCATAACACGGCCTCCTGGCGTTTGCAGTGGAAGAACAAGAAGCTGACTGCGTGCCATGCCTCCTCAAACGTGGTGCTGGCGGAGATGGCCAATCAGCCGCTGAGGGTGGAGGTGGCTCTGGACTATGAGGGGGGAACACTGATCTGCCACAGCACCAAAGACCGTCGGGAACATCTGCACACGTTCAGGGCTGTGTTCAGAGAGCCTGTGTACCCTGCGTTCAGCATCCTCTCCACCAAAGAACAGTCCTGGATCACGCTACAGAGTGGAGTGTAACCCTCCCTCACCCTCCACCTTAGTATGTCCACCTGGGCTTGAAATGCCTTTGCTACTGACTAACCAAAAAAATACCTTACTTATTATTATGATTATTACTGATAAATAGATGGGTAAAATGGGTAAATCTAAATCTCTGTTTGAAAATATCTATGAATATTCAAAAATGTTGTCCATGCTAGTCCTTTAGTTGCTCCTTTTTGTTGCACAGTACATCATTAGTCATTGTCAGTATATATGTATCTTGTTATTCACAATGAAAGGAATGCCAGCTTCTGATTGAGTTTGTTGCATGGGTAAATTCAGTAAATAGCCATATCAATGTGGTGTTATGTTATTTAGTTGTTTTAGAGCTGATATAGTGCAAAAATAATGTGCCATAGTACATGTGAATATCAGCTACTTTATTTTCAAATTTCACAGTTGTTGACAACATGACAAGAAATGTGTGCGTTGTAATTTTATTTGACAATCAGTCCACTGTGGAATCATAATGTACAGAATAAACAGTTATATTGCTTTTGTGCTTTGCTGAATGTTTGTCTTTGATTCAAGGCTTGTATTGCTGAATCTGATATGCACAGTCCTTTGTTTGTTGTCAAAATTCCATGTCTTTGCATCCTACATGCACACAAACTTGTGCATTGGCCCAACAACCTACTATCAGGAGCTAATGCTATGAAAGATTTAACCTGTATAAATACAAATGAGCAACAGGATGTAGGTCCACAGTTCATTTTAGTTTAAGGCAATGTTCTGTTGTAACCAGACACCAAAGATCATTTTTGGCAAAGCTCTAAAACTATGCAAATGGTATTCTCCATCACTAAATACATTTTTATTGATGTAGTGGTATTGTGTTCGAATTATTGTTGATGCACTGTCTTTTTAAGCAGATTATATTTGTGTACCTGTTTTTTAAAGCCCCCATGGAGTCGTAATTATTTTTTCAAATCATTACTGTATGTCAAATAAATCACAGTGTGTGCTTATTTATGGAAAATAATGTATGTCTCTGAGCCTCCTTTGGCTTTTGAAATGGTTAGTTTCATCATGTGGGCGTTAGGAAACACATTTGAAGATATTTACATACACAGCCCTGATTGGCTGATAGGATGGTCTAAATAGTTTGACAGTTGTTTCAAAAGCTGTGCTCCCATAGTAGCCTATTTTCTTTATTTAACTAGGCAAGTCAGTTAAGAACAAATGATTATTTACAATGACGGCCTAGGAACAGTGAGTTAACGGCCTTGTTCAGGGGCAGAACGACAGATTTTTACCTTGTCAGCTCGGGGATTCGATCTACTGGCCCAACGCTCTAACCACTAGGCTACCTGCCGCCTAGCTACTGTCTATTTAGATAACATTCCACTCCTTGTACTCTGTGTCATATGCGAAAGTTGTTTAGCATGACAAGGAGTGGCATGATAGCGAAGCAGACTGGTACCCAGACCACTCCCATAGTGCCTCTTCAAGAACAATAGATGGACCTTGACAAACTGGTTTAAAAAAACATTTCTCACACTAACTTTAATACATGACTTAATGCAGTCAAAAAATAATCTCTTAGCAAAGGGACAGGTGATTGATTGTGCTAATGCGGCTACAATGTAGGGAACCTACCACAATAAAATATGATTGTTTTTAATCTATGGTTGACTAAATGTCCACATCCTCACTAATGATTTCTGAGAAGCAAAGCAGACATTCTTCTTATGATGGAGCAGTAGATGACACGCGATATGACATTGCTTCTCTCTTCCCGACCAACCTGCTTTTCCAGCCGTTCTTCTTCTTTGTTYTCATGGCGGTCTGCAAACAAAAGTTTCAGGTGCACGCCGCCACCTACTGTGCTGGAATGTACAATCAATCATGATCTGTCCAATTCTGTACTACCATTCAAAAAATTTATAAATAAATCCCTATTAACTTATACCTCACCCTCCCCCTAAAAACACTCCCCAACCACCCATAAACCATTCAACTGTATTTATACCATGCTGAAACACTCCAACCCTTAGGATTGTTCAGCATGTCAACAACCATTTCAACAGTAACATCTGTTACCTCCAATATCTCTTTTGCCGTCTCCACAATAACCTTCAAACTGGCTTTTCTGCTTTCCACAACTCTAATCGTGTTGATAACCTTACCAATAAAAGCTATGAAGTCAACTTCATTCATTATCAAAGTGTCCTTTGACAGCCCACATTTATGATCCCCGACAGTACAGTAGGTCCAGTTACTACAGTAACATCCATGTAGGCTCCATCTGTCCACACTGTAGTTCTACCAATCTGTTTTACAGTCTCTGCGTATGATACATCATGACTGATCATATTTCTCTCTACTTCTTTCTCTATCTCTCTGTCTCTCTGCCTCTCTACTTCTTTTTCTGTCTCTCTACTTCTTTCTATCTCTGAGCGTCTCTCTGCACCTGTCATCCACCAAATGCTTTCCCCCACAATTACAGCACTTAACCTTCACATTGCTGACACATTCACCATAATCATGTTCCCCTCCACATTTGACACATATGTTCTTTCCTTTACATTGAGCAGCTACGTGTCCCATTCTTTGGCATTTAAAACACTGTAATGCATATGGGACATATTCTCTGACATTGAAACTAAGGAATCCTATCTGTACTTTTCCAGGGAAAACTTGATCAAACCTGATAAGCTTTCACTTCTTTGACTTTCTTTCCTACTGATCAACCTTTTGGCCAAAACGTTGTACACAGTACCCTCTAGTGACAAAATGACGTTGGAAATCGCATTAACCGAAATTAAACTACACTTCCCATCAACCTTTTTGTAGCACTTTTAACGAAGATATTAACATCTTTAAATCCCATTGGATCCTATCATTTTATTCTCCTATGGCGTTCGAGAAAACTAACCCATCATTTACATTGAATTCGTATGATTTGTTCGCGTCTTCCCCCCAACGAGGTTAGCAAAAAACGCGCCCCCTTTCAGCTAGTAGTTCCAGCCTAGTACGTCCACGTCAACAGCATAAGAGCAGTGAGGCACGTTCAGTAAAAAGATAGGATAAAATCAGGCGGGTGCCGTGACTGTTGTCAAAATACAGAAGAAAATGCAATTGAACGAATTAAAGTTCATGAGATGTTTTAGCTTTTAATTTTATTGTTGGGGAATGTACAAACATAATTCATGCGTGGTAACTGTTCATTACTGGCTTGAAAAACTTCCTTGCAAAACTTGCTTTAAGTATAGCAGCTTGCCAAATTTGCTCTCAAAACTTGATTTTAGCAAGCCTTGGATGATTCAAACACTGTACTGTCAGATAAGATTATTTATTAATAAAAGCTATTATAGTTAGTTATTATTATAGCTATTATAGTTAGTTAGCTGGCAGGCTAAGTTAGATTTTATGCATGATTTGTGTTAAACTTTGATTGTATTATAATAATAATAGTGTGGTGGGTGCTTATATTTGTCATATTTTATTTTATTTTTTATTATTATTATTATTAATATATATATATTTTTTTTTTAAACAAACTTACAAACAGAAATTAAACAGAAAAGCTCAGTTTAAACCAAGAAGTTAGGTTCCACACATGGAACGTACAGTGTAATTCTGAAATACATAGGTCACCACCATTCTAAGAGAATCCTTGCAGCATAATAGCTGATACCTCAGGTTCTAGGTAATTTAGATAAGGTTCCCATATTTTGTAGAACTGATCTGTTTTAGAATGCAATGTACATGTCAGATATTCCAGAGGCACCCATTCAAATAGTATCTTATGCCAATCTTTAATAGAAGGAACCACTAATCCACTGTAAAAGGATGTTTTTCCTCGCTGCGAAGGTAAGGATGTTGTAAAGCCTCCTCTTACCCACAGAAGTAACATGCCTACTAGGGAGACCCAACAGTAAAGAAACTGGGTCCAATTCTAGATCAACCCCTAGGATCTTTTCAATTTCTTGCAGAACACCAGACCAGTATCTTTGTATTTCGGTACATGACCATAAACAATGTGTTAGAGTGCCTGTATCAGTTTTGCATTTAAGACACTGAGGAGAAGAGGAAGAGGGGCTAAAAGCATGTCTGCGATTTGGGGATATATGCAATTTGTGTATTATTCTTAATTGGATTGCTCTAGTACGATTACATATAGATATTGTTTTTGCATATCTCCAAATGTCCTCCCACATCTCTTCGTCAATAGTAACAGACAATTCTTTCTCCCACACTTGTTTCACCCTGTTTGTCGACAGCAGAAAAGGACCTTAAAGCATCATAAAACAGACTTACAGACATTTTCCTTTGTGGGAAAAAAAGCATTCTTTCAATGACAGACATATCAGGGTTACCAATTAAGGTGGTGCTCTTCACAATATAATGTCTTACTTGTAGGAAGCGGAAAAAGTCCTGCTTTGGGAGTCGATATTTCTCGACCATCTGCTCAAATGACAATAAAATCTTATCAGCAAATAAGTCATTTAGTCTGCGTATGCCCTTATTAAGCCAAAAGTTAAAGCCAGCATCCAGCAATCCTGGACCAAAATCTGGGTTGTTAAGAATTGGGGTAAGAGCAGAGGTTAGTTTGGACCTTCCCAGGAAGCATTGAACTGACCTCCATACTTTGAGCGTGTTAAATGTAATAGGATTATTGCAGTGATCTTCTACGGACTTAACTTCTGAAAAATAAAAGATCCTGTAAGGGGTATTTTGAAAGAGAAGTCTCAATGTCTAACCAAATAGAGGAGTCATCGTTTGTGATCCAGTCAGAAATATAACATAGGTGGGCACACCACTGATAGAACCTGATATTGGGCAGATCCAAGCCACCCATAGAACTTGGCAGCTGGAATATTGTCATCTTAAGTCTTGGCTTGCGTTTACTCCATATAAAGGAACTTAGCCATCCATTTACATCCTTTATTACCTTATTGGAGAGTAATACTGGGATCATTTGGATTGGGTAAAGTAGTCTAGGTAAAATGTTCATTTTCAAGAGGGATATTCTACCCAACCAAGAAATCGGGAGAGAGTTCCAGCGCTCCAGATCCTGTCTTATTGTATCAAACAAGGGAACAAAATTGGCTTTGTACATTTGCTGGAATTGAGGAGTTACAAATATACCCAGATACTTAAAACCTGAGGGAGACCATTTAAAAGGGAAGGGGGAGAAGTATTAGGTACAGAGTGAAGGTTACCAAGTGGCATAGCCTCTGATTTAGTTAAGTTATTCTTGTAGCCTGAGAATTCGCTGAATAATTCAATAATATTAATAAGAGATGTAATTGAAGTCTCGGGACTAGAGATGAATATCAGGACATCATCAGCATACAAGCTTATTTTATGGTGAACATTACCAATGAGGAGCCCCTGTATAGCAGGCGTTACCCTGATGGCCTCGGCCAGTGGTTCCATAACGAGTGCAAATATGAGAGGGGACAAAGGACAGCCCTGTCTGGTACCTCTGTATATAGAGAAGCTATTTGACCTTAGCCCATTAGTAAGGACAGCAGCCTGAGGATCATCATATAAAACTTTCACCCATTTTATAAAGTTGTCCCCTAGACCAAATTTATTTAGAGCAAAGAATAGGTAAGACCACTCCACATGATCAAATGCTTTCTCAGCATCTAGGGAGAGCACAAGACCATCCATAGCACTTRSTTGGTAGGCTTGAATTACATTAAGAAGCCGCCTGACATTGTTGCATGACTTACGGCCCTTAATGAAGCCAGTTTGGTCTCCTTTCACAATTAGTGGCAGTGAGTCCTCTAATCTTGTGGCTAGAATTTTAGAAAGCAATTTTCTATCCACATTCAGAAGGGAAATTGGTCTGTATGAGGAACAAGACTCTGGACATTTTCCCTTTTTGAGAATAAGTGATATGTTGGCTTCTCTCAGTGTTTGAGGGAGCTGGTCATTTGAAAATGAGTGGTTAACTTCTTGCCACTAGGGGGGTGCTATTTTGACATAGCACAAATGTGTATCCAATGTAAACGGTCTCCTACTCAATTCTTGCTCGTACAATATGCATATTATTCTTACTATTGGATAGAAAACACTCTCTAGTTTCTAAAACCGTTGGAATTATGTCTGTAAATGAAACAGAACTCGACTTAGAGCACTTTTCCTATGTCTGTGTGAGAATGGGAAATMTTATCATCTGCTTTGAGACCTGTCTTTAACTTTGCCTGTCTTCTATTGGTTGAGATGCATTGCATACGCCTTCCCCTGGCTGTTAGCGAATAGGGAGAGTTGAAATGACGTCTTTACGTATTTCCCAAAGTTTTTAAATTGATTGGAACCGAGGTGTCCGACCTTTTGGGACTTCGCGCTGACGCAAAGAGGGTCTTGGCATGTCTTTTTAGAACGTCTGGTTTAAGCTCCTAGAAGTATCCGGCTCTGTTTTTATTCGCTATAGGCTTTAAAGACATCATAATCTTGTTATTTTGAACCGAATTATACCAGTTTAGGTCAGTATATTGCGATTTTCAGGTATTTATTTCCATGGCGCTGTAGAAACGTGGGTGTCTCTCTCTCGAATGCCATTCTGTACTGCTAATTGCAACGTCGAGGGAAACATTCTCCAACCCAGCAACGATTCTTTTGGCCAACGGACACCTTTCACAAGATTCTGATGGGAGTTCAGCTAATAGTAGGTACTATTTATGCTGATAAAACGTTGTTCTGTTGAAAAAGAAAAATGTATTAGARGCCATTATTTTCCATGTAGCGTTGCGCTATCGCACCCTGTATTGTACCCAGTATTGCGCAGTAAGGTTAATTTAAAAAATGTAATTCAGCGATTGCATTAAGAACTAATTTCTCTTTCAATTGCTGTCCAACCTGTATTTTTTTTGTCAAGTTTATGAATAGTTTTCGATAAGATTAGGTGCCTTTCCAAAATGGCGCCGGACAGATTGCTTGATTTTTTGCCCACTAAACACGTTGTGTAACCACGAATTGTGCGGCTAAATATGCACATTTTCGAACAAACTATATGCATTGTGTAATATGATGTTACAGGACTGTCATCTGAAGAATTCTGAGAAGGTTAGTGAAAAAATTAATAGCGTTTGGTGGTTTATAACGTTATTGCTATTTTTGGCTTGAATCAATGCTACTGTGTGACTGACTTGTAGTAAGCTAAGATAACGCTATATTGTGTTTTTCGCTGTAAAACACTTAGAAAATCTGACATATTGGCTATATTCACATGATCTGTGTCTTTCATCTGCTGTACGCTGTGTATTTTTAAGAAATGTTTTATGATGAGTAATTAGCTAATACACGATGGTCTCTGTAGTTATTCTAGTCATTTTAGTGATAGTTGTAATGGGGGCTGCAATTGTAAACTATGATTTATACCTGAAATATGCACATTTTTCTAACAAAACCTATGCTATACAATAAATATGTTATCAGACTGTCATCTGATGAGAATTGTTTCTTGGTTAGTGGCTATTTATATCTTTATTTGGTCGAATTTGTGATAGCTACTGATGCAGTAAAAAAAATGGTGGAGTAAAAAAAGTGGTGTCTTTTGCTAACGTGGTTAGCTAATAGATTTACATATTGTGTCTTCCCGAAAAACATTTAAAAAATCAGAGATGATGGCTTGAATCACAAGATCTGTATCTTTCATTTGGTGTCTTGGACTTGTGATTTCATGAACATTTTATTTTATGATATCCCTGTAACTTTAGGCTAGGCTATGCTAGTCAGCTTTTGTGATGGGGGGGATCCCGGATCCGGGTTTGTGACTCGTGAATATCACGCAATGGCTCAAGGATCAGGCCATGGAACTCTTTATAGAACTCACTACAAAACCCGTCTGGTCCTGGGGCCTTACCCTTTTGCAGATTCTTAATTGTGAACATTATCTCTTCCTCGGTAATAGGGGCATTAAGGAGCGACCTCTGTTCTTCGGAGATAGTAGGGAGCTCAATCTTAGAAAATAAGTTCTCCATTAATTTGGGTGCGTCATTTGGCAGTTCTGAGGCATAAAGATTTGCATAAAATTTCTTAAATGAGTCATTTATCAATTTATTTTCATATAAATGATTGCCATCKGAATCAGTAATAGTAGCAATTGACTGTGAGTCAGCTCTCTTTTTAGCTAGGTACGCCAAGTACTTTCCTGGCTTATCGCCATGTTCATATAGTTTTTGCCTGACAAATCAAATTTTCTTTTCAGCGTACTGTGTTAGGAGAGAGTCCAACGTTGATCTAAGAACTGATATTTCCTTTAATAGGGCAGGAGTGGGAGTTTTAATATAGTCCTTCTCTTTAGTTCCTAATTCACCCTCTAACGTTTTTTGCTTTTCACGCTTTTTCCGCCTCTTAGTGGCTGTGTATGACATAATCAGACCCCTAGTGTAAGCTTTACAGGTTTCCCAAAGGAGCGAGGGGTTATCTGTTGATTGAGAGTTTATAGAGAAAAATGCTTTAATGTAATAAAATATGATGTGAATGTATGGTCTTTAAGGATGGTTGTATTCAACCTCCAATGTCTTGACAGATTGAATGCCCCGTTGAGTTTTATGTCCAGGATCACCTCCGCATGATCAGATATGACTATGCTTCCTATCCTAGCGGATAAAACAGACCGCAAAGACGTCCTGGGCATAAAAAAGTAATCTATTCTAGTCTGACATCCATGAGGTGCAGAGAAAAAAGTGAACTCTCTGTTGTAGGGGTGAAAAGTTCTCCAAACATCAGCATACCCCAGATCATCACAAATAGCTTTAAGTGACTTAGCTCGAGGAGAGAGTGAAGCTATACCGCTGGGAAACTTATCAATAAGGGGGTTCAACAAACAATTAAAATCTCCTCCAACCACTGCAGTGTCTGAGTTTAATTCTGAAAAGTCTAGAAATACCTTTGAGGAAATCAGGGGGGTGGGCAGGGGGGAAGTAAATATTCATTATGGAAATGTTCTGCCCTTGTAAAGTACCATTAATTATAACAAAGCGACCAAATGTATCTTTCACACAATTCAAGACCTTAAGTGGTAAGTTCTTTTTCACAATAATTGCTACACCTCTACTTCTGGATGTAAATGATGAGAAAAACACTTGACCAAACCCCCCTTGTTGTAATTTCAGATGATCCTTATCATCCAAATGAGTTTCTTGCAACAGGACAATATCAATATTTTCTTTTTTTTTTTAAACAGTACCTTCTTTCCTGACATTGCACTTTGACCATTCAATATCCAGACTGAATCCTACTGTAAAAGTGGGGTGGTACCTTTTTCCATGTGTTGAACTCTCTTCTATCTCACCGAGCATAAACAAACGATATGAACCCTGAACTCGAACTATACTAAACCCAAAAATTAAACATGTAAAGATCCAAAAGGGGGTTTTCCCACTAGCTAACATGCAGTGGATTTCAACTTTCCAATGTAGACTCTTAAGTCCGCATTGCCACTCAATAGCCTCATCCTTTATATATATGGAAATGAAAATCAATAGAAGAAGATTGAGGCTCTTCCACCTAAAACCAAGCCTGGGCACCAATATAGATTCACACATATCTCACCTGAGCTATAGCGGCAGTTACTTTAGCAAGAAAAATAATAAAGATACGAATATTACTGAACCGGAGCACGTGAGAACTCACACCACTGTTTCACACCACTGGCTCCGGACTAGAGGGCGCCGCTGGAGGCTCCGGACTAGAGGGCGTCGCTGGAGGCTCAGGACTAGAGGGCGACGCTGGAGGCTCCGGACTAGAGGGCGACGCTGGAGGCTCCGGACTAGAGGGCGTCGCTGGAGGCTCCGGACTAGAGGGCGTTGCTGGAGGCTCCGGACTGACGGCCCTTCGTGGAGCCTGCCATAACTCCTCACTGGAGGTTTCGTGCCATGGATCCTCACTAGAGGCTTCGTGCCATGGATCCTCACTGGAGGCTTCGTGCCATGGATCATCACTGGAGGCTTCGTGCCATGGATCATCACTGGAGGCTTCGTGCCATGGATCATCACTGGAGGCTTCGTGCATGGATCATCACTGGAGGCTTCTTGCCATGGATCATCACTGGAGGCTTCGTGCCATGGATCACCACTGGAGGATTCGTGCCATGGATCACCACTGGAGGCTTCTTGCCATGGAATGGAGAGACACACAGGAGGCCTGGCTCTGGGAGAAGGCACAGGATTCACCAGGCTGGGGAGACATGCAGGAGGCCTCTTCCTTGGCCGAGGCACCGGATACACTGGGCCGTGGAGGCGCACTGGCGGTCTCGAGCGCAGATCTGGCCCCACCCGTTCTGGCTGGATGCCAGCTTCCACCCGGTAAATGCGGGGCGCTGGCACCGAGCACACCGGCCTGTGGATGCTCGGCCGAGGCACCGTGCGCATCACCCCAAAGCACGGGGCCTGACCAGTCACATGCTCGCCCCGGTAAGAACGGGGAGTGGGCTCAGGTCTCCAACCTGACTCCGCCACACTCCCCGTGTGCCCCCAAGCCTCTTGGGCTTCCTTGTCAGCCGTGTTCCCTCGCACCGCTGGTTCCCTTCTCCTGCTGCCTTTGCTCTCCTGGCTGCCTCCACTTGTTCCCATTAGAGGCGATCCCTTCCAGCCAGGATCTCCTCCCATGTGTAGGATCCCTTCCCGTCCAGAATGTTCTCCCATGTCCATTCCTCCTTTTTTCCACGCTGCTTGGTCCGTTGGTGGTGGGTAGTTCTGTAACGGCTGTTGGAAGGAGAGGACCAAGGTGCAGCGTTGTACGTGTCCATATTTATTAAAAGAACACTGAAATAACAAAAATAACAAAGCTAACGACCGAAACTGTTCTGGCTGGTGCAGACACACAAAACAGAAAACAACTACCCACAAAACACAGGTGGGATGAGGCTACCTAGGAATGGTTCTCAATCAGAGACAACGATAGACAGCTGCCTCTGTCACACATCTCTTACAGTGGGCCACGTATTCCTTGACATCCTTCTCCATAGATTCCCAGTAAAACCGCTGTCTCGTGAGCCACAATGTGCGCTGCTGACCCTGATGACCAGCATCATCATGAACTCCCTTCAACACAAGGCCTCTCAAAGACACAGGTACAARATACTGGAATATTTTCTTCTTACTCACTGGGTGTTTTGAGACACGATACAGAATCCCTAACCGCGTGGTGAGTTTRCCCCACTGTCTTAGAGTATAAACTGTTTCTTTAGCTTCAAGGACTCGCTCTCTCCTAGATGGGCGCCGGCCTCTATCTACAAAGAACATGACTCTGCTGATGATAGGATCCAGTGACTGGTTATCATACAGCTCCTTGTGTGTAAGGASAGGTAAAGGGCTCTGACCCATGGACATCAACTTCTCAAGGTGCTGCACATGTGAAACGGCCCTCACTGTGGCACCATCATCCCATCAGCGATGGGCATGGAGGACAGCAGACACCTCTTCACAGGAAACCAACCCACTGACATCGTCTCCAGCTCTACTCAACTCACTCCCAGGAGCCATAGACGTTCTACAGCCAGCCTCGGGCTGCTCACAGGAGAGGCGGAACATGTCTTGAACATCATCCATTCGAAGACCTCTGGTTTCCTCCGGCATGACATCATATGGAATTCTTGTCAGTCGGTGCAGAACTTTGGAGCGGACAAATGGCTCTCTGCTCAAAGCATCAGCAATGACATTCTTGGGCCCTGGTATGTACTGGATATCAAAATCAAAGAGTGCCAGCTTTGCAACCCATCTCTGCTCGCATGCATCAAGTCTCGGCTTTGTAAGAATATGTTTGAGTGGATTGTTGTCGGTCCACACAGTAAACTTATGCCCTCGCAGCCAATGGCTGAATTTATCATGAATGGCCCATTTCATGGCTAGAAATTCCAGCCGGTGAGCAGGATACTTGGATTGTGCATGATTAAGAGATTTACTAGCAAAAGCTATTGGCCTGGCCTATTCAAACTGGTCCTTGTGTGCAACTTTGTGCATAATCTAGGGGAACAACATCACACTGCTACATATACACTTGATATTAATATCAAGAACCCTAATGGCTAGGAAAGGGAGCTAGTAAAGGTAGAGGAGCTACAGTAGATAAGGATGAAAGAGGAATGGAAAGGAGGAAAGGGAGATGGCACAGGAAGGAAGAAAGGGAGCTAGGATATGAGGAAAGGAAATTATGCAAGGGAACAGGGAAAGGAGAAAAGGAAGCAAAGAAAGGATAGGAGGAAAGGAAACGAAGAAAGGAAGCTAGGAAAATGAATAGTAGAGGAAATGGAGTTAATAGGGTATGTGGGACGTTAGCGTCCCACCTCATCAACAGCCAGTGATACTGCAGGGCGCCAAATTCAAAACAACAGAAATCCCATAATTTAAATTCCTCAAACATACAAGTATTTTACACCACTTTAAAGCTAAACTTGTTGTAAATCCAGCCAAAGTGCCCGATTTCAAAAAGGTTTTACGACGAAAGCACACCAAACAATTATGTAAGGTATGAGCCAAGTCACAGAAATAGACAGCCATTTTTCCAGCTAAAGAGAGCATTAACAAAAAGCAGAAATAGAGATAAAATGTATCACTAACCTTTGATAATCTTCATCAGATGACACTCATAGGACTTCATGTTACACAATACATGTATTTTATGTTCGGTAAAGTTCATATTTATATCCAAAATTCTGAGTTTAGGCAAGACGCTACTGTATCACTTGGCAAAAAGCCTGAGAAAATGCGCCACATTAAAATGAATGACTATGAAAATTACTATAAAATCAAACTTTCATTAAATCACACATGAAAGATATGAAATTAAAGCTACACTGGTTGTGAATCCAGCCAACATGTCAGAATTCAAATAGGCTTTTCAGCGAAAGCATACGATGCTATTATCTGAGCATAGCACCATTGTAAAGAAAAGAGAGAAAACATTTCAACCCTGTAGGAGCGACACAAAACTCAGAATAAAAATATAATTCATGCCTTACCTTTGACGAGCCTCTGTTGTTGGCACTCCAATATGTCCCATAAACATCACAAATGTTCCTTTTGTTCGATTAATTCCGTCGATATATGTCCAAAATGTCAATTTATTTGGCGCGTTTGATCCAGAAAAACACCGGTTCCAACTTGCTCAAACATGACGACAAAATATATCAAAGGTTAACTGTAAACTTTGCCAAAAAATGTCAAACTACTTAAGTAATACAACTTTAGGTATTTTGTAACGTTAATAATCGATAAAATTGAAGACGGAATGATATGTGGTCAATACAGGATTAAAACGATATGTAGCATGCCTTCTGTTTGATTGAAACGCATGTCTAGGACACCAGGAATGCCTCGACTTCAAGATGGCCGTATTTCTTCATTACACAAAGGAATAACCTCCACCTATTTCTCACGACTGTTGACATCCAGTGGAAGCCGTAGGAACTGCAAGCAAGTTGCTTAGAAATCTGGTTTCCCAATGAAACTCATTGAAAAGACAGTGACCTCAAAAAAGAAAAAAATCTGAATGGGTCCTCGGGGTTTCGCCTGCTAAATAAGTTCTGTTATACTCACAGACATGATTCAAACAGTTTTAGAAACTTCAGATTGTTTTCTATCCAAATCTACTAATAATATGCACATCTTATCTCCTGGCGATGAGTAACTGGCAGTTAAATTTGAGTATGTTTTTCATCCAAACGTGAAAATGCTGCCCCCTACCCTAGAGAAGTTAAGAACAAAACGGAACTGAACATTGTAACAGTATCTTGTAACAATGTGGCAATATTTTGCTATTGATCAGCTGTCACATTGTGCCGAAACATCACAAAATAATGTATGTGATAAAATCAAGTTCAACTTTAACTCTGCAATTCTTTGGGTTTTTAGAGCAAGGATAGATTGGCCAATATCGTCAACTATTTTGCCAAGTTATAAAGAGTTTAAGTATCTTATAGACTATTAGTAGAAGTCTAATTAATGTATAGATTGTTTATAAATCAGTTAGGCTAAACAGTTATAACTCATTCTGAAAAATGATGTGACGTGTAACTACTTATAAACCCTTTAGAAACACTTCAGAAATTGTCAACAAGTAGAGGCCACTAATAAGTTGTTTATAGAGAAAGAAAACGTAGGGGCTCCTGGTTTTGGGCGCTAAGTTCGCCTCAAAACGAACCTACGTTGTGTTCAGTTTTCAGAGGGTGAGGGGTGCAGGTCCTGTCAACCAAACAGCAGACTCACCACTGCCCCCCACCAGCCTCAAGAAAGATGCAAGTAAGCTAAACTTATACTTCCACATTCTCTGTATGACCCAGACTCATCAGAAAATGTGCAATAAAGTGTAAGTGTCTTGTTCACTCTTCTAAACATCATGTAAGAGGGGGTTTTGAGACTGGATGGTAAAGCCTCATACTGCAGTGTATGTGACACACCTAGTAGGATGTACTGCACAGCATAATACTGTATAATAATATGCTGATAATTGTCCAATAATAACTACTTTGTGTGATTAATGTTTTTGTTTGCAGGTCCCCCACCCTCTCTCCATCCACAGCCCAGTCCCATGACCGTAATGTTGGTTTAATCAGCCCCAAACATGCATTTTGCAGAGGAAACGAGCATTAGTGTATGCAAGTATTTTTTTCTGGTATTAAGTGTACTATTTCTCACTTCACAGGTACTATAAGACAAGGTGTGTGAACATTATTCCTATCTGAATGTTAAGAACATGAACATGTTTTGGACGATGGTCTTCCATTGTGAATCTCTATCCTTTCGTCCATGCTCCAATCTGGATGTTCACCACCCTCTGTTTCTGTACTCTTCCAGGTCATACATGTGGTATTTGCTGCCCCCTTGAGGAATGTTTGGACTAACACAGTTTACACCGAAATGCATTGCTGTGAGGTGTGATAGTGGACATTGTTCCAGTGCTGCAGGAGAGGGACAAGGCCAAACTACTAGTTAACACTGTCTCTTTATCGCTCTCTTTCTCTCTAGCTCTCTCTGCCTCTCTCTCTCTCTTTCTCTCTAGCTCTCTCTGCCTCTCTCTCTCTCTCTCTCTCTTCATCTTCCTCTCTTTCTGGCTTTCTAGCTTTTGCTTTCTCTGTGTTTTTCTTTCTCTGTTTCTCTGTCTCTCTCTCTCACTCCCTCTGTTTTCTTTGTATTCCCCTCTATGTCACGGCTCTCTCTCTCTCTCATCTTGGAGAGCAACAGTGTGTTCAGTTTGTTGGACTAATGTATAATCACACCTCTTGAGTATTTGTCAATGGTAACTTAATTTTTCTTTCCAGTGGACTTTGCAGTATCTTTCTCTGTTGCTATATGTATCTGTGAGGGACATTAACTGAAACCACAATCATTGCAGTAAGCAGCAAGGTCATTGATGTAGATTAGGAATAACACAGGTCCAATCATCCAACCCTGTGACACACCACAGGATATCTTGGTCCTGGTAGATGCACAGCCGTTTGCATAAACACATTGTTCTCTGTCATAAACATGTCTAAACAACCAATTATATGTATAATCATCAAAACCGTAATAATGCAATTTAGAAAGTACTATTCCATGATCAACCGTGTCAAAAGCTTTGGATAAATCTAAAAAGATGCCAAGAGCGTATTCATTGTTGTTAAGGGCTTTAAAGATTTTATCCACAAGTTGCAAAAGAGACATATCTGTGGAGTAGTTTTTACGAAAACGATGTTGGTGCTCATAAAGAATACAGTGTTGATTTAAATATTTCAACATTCTCTTATACACTAACTTTTCTAGGATTTAAAAAAATATATTTGTCACGACTTCCTCCGAAGTCGGTCCCTCTCCTTGTTCGGGCGACGTTCGGTGGTCGACGTCACCGGTCTTCTATCCATCGCCAATCCATCTTTCATTTTCCATTTGTCTTGTCTTGTCTTCCCACACACCTGGTTTCAATTCCATCAATTACACGTTGTGTATCTAACCCTCTGTTCCCCACATGTCCTTGTCCGGTATTGTTTTTTGGAAGTGCACATTATGTCTGGGGTTTTGTCCCATTGGTATATATGGTTTTTGTTCCACGGTGATTTTTATCATTGAACTGCGCCATTGTAACACAGTCTTTGCTCTCCTGCGCCTGACTTCTCTACCGCCAGTACGCACGCCTTACAGAATACCGGACCAAACTTATGGAGTCAGCAGGAGCAGGTACCCCGGGTATAGGGGTGGAGGAGCGCGTCCGAGAGCATMCAGCAATGCTCCACCGTCTTGGCACCGCCATGGACCGCGTTGTCCAGACAATGGACCGCTGGGAGAGACAGGGAGTTCTCCCAGCGCCTCCACCAGCACAACCGGGGTCTCCACTACACGCCCCTCCTTCTCCTGGTCCCAGTGGGATTCGTCTCTCCCTTCCCCAGGAATATGATGGGAAGGCTGCGAACTGCCAGGGGTTCCTATTACAGCTGGACCTATACCTGGCCACCGTCCACCCGGCTCCTTCGGGCCGTGAGAGGGTGTCCGCCCTCGTCTCGTGCCTCACCAGGAAAGCCCTGGAGTGGGCCAACGCCGTGTGGAGAGAGGGAGATGCGGCGTTGGACCAGTTTGAGGAGTTCATCCGCCGTTTCCAGGCAGTCTTCGACCACTCGCCCGAGGGTAGAGCGGCGGGTGAGCGCCCCCTTCCATCTGAGGCAGGGGACGAGGAGCTTCGGATCCTGGCTGCCGGCGCGGGATGGAACGACAGGGACCTGTTCGATCATTATCGTTGCAGTCTGAGCGAGGACGTCCGTCGGGAGTTGGCCTGCAGAGACACCACCCTCATGTTCAACCAGCTGGTGGACCTGTCCATCCGGTTGGATAACCTGCTGGCTACCCGCAGACGTTCAGATCAGGGTCTGTTGGTTCCATCCCCTCGCACCCCCTCTCAGATACCTATGGAGCTGGGAGGGGCGGTGCGCAGGGAGACCAGAGGGGGTTCCAGCTCGTGCACCATCTGTGGCCGCAGAGGTCACACTGCCGGTCGGTGCCGGGTTGGTTCCTCTGGGTATCGAGGCAGCAGGCAGGGCGCTCTGGCGTCACCCCAGGTGAGCCGGCACCATTCTCACCCAGAGCCCTCTGTCGCACATATGTTTGTGTATGTCACTTTTCCGGAGTTTTCCCCGCATTCCCAGCATAAGGTGCTCGTCGATTCAGGCACGGCTGGGAATTTTATAGATAGATCGGGATCCCCATTGTTCCCGTGGCTGTGCCTTTCCCCGTACATGCCTTAGATAGTTGACCATTAGGGTCAGGGTTGTTCAGGGAGGCCACCGCTCCTCTGGGCATGGTGACGCAGGGGGGTCACAAGGAGAGAATTAGTCTCTTCCTTATTGACTCTCCTGCGTTTCCCGTGGTGCTAGGCCTACCCTGGTTAGTTTGTCATGACCCCACTGTTTCTTGGCCACATAGGGCTCTCACGGGGTGGTCGAGAGAGTGCTCGGGGAGGTGTTTAGGGGTTTCCGTTGGTGCTACTACGGTGGAAAGTCCAGACCAGGTCTCCACCGTGCGCATTTCCCCTGAATATGCCGATTTGGCTCTCGCCTTCTCCAAAAAGAAGGCGACTCAATTACCACCCCATCGACGGGGAGATTGCGCAATAAATCTCCTGGTAGATGCTGCACTTCCCAGGAGTCACTTGTATCCCCTCTCACAGGTGGAGACAGAGGCTATGGAAACATATGTCTCCGAATCCCTGCGTCAGGGGTACATTCGGTCATCCACTTCACCCGCCTCCTCGAGTTTCTTTTTTGTGAAGAAGAAGGAGGGAGGTCTGCGCCCGTGTATAGACTATCGGGGTCTGAACCAGATCACTGTGAGGTATAGTTACCCGCTACCGCTCATAGCCACAGCGATTGAGTCAATGCACGGGGTACGCTTCTTCACCAAACTAGATCTCAGGAGCGCTTACAACCTGGTGCGTATCCGGGAGGGAGACGAGTGGAAGACGGCTTTCAGTAACACTTCAGGGCACTATGAGTACCTCGTCATGCTGTACGGGTTCATGAATGCGCCATCAGTCTTCCAGGCCTTTGTAGACGAGATTTTCAGGGACCTGCACGGGCAGGGTGTAGTGGTGTATATTGATGACATTCTGATATACTCCGCTACACGCGCCGAGCATGTGTCCCTGGTGCGCAGGGTGCTTGGTCGCCTGTTGGAGCATGACCTGTACGTCAAGGCTGAGAAGTGCCTGTTCTTCCAGCAGTCCGTCTCCTTCCTAGGGTACCTCATTTCCACATCAGGGGTGGAGATGGAGAGTGACCGCATTTCAGCCATGCGTAATTGGCCGACTCCCACCACGGTAAAGGAGGTGCAGCGGTTCTTAGGGTTTGCCAACTAGTACCGGAGGTTTATCCGGGGTTTGGTCAGGTAGCGGCTCCCATTACCTCACTGCTGAAGGGGGGCCCGGTGCGTTTGCAGTGGTCGGCTGAGGCGGACAGGGCTTTTGGTCACCTGAGGGCTCTGTTTACCTCGGCTCCTGTGCTGGCCCATCCGGATCCCTCTTTGGCGTTCATAGTGGAGGTGGACGCGTCCGAGGCTGGGATAGGAGCTGTGCTCTCTCAGCGCTCGGGGACGCCACCGAAGCTCCGCCACTGTGCCTTCTTCTGGAAGAGGCTCAGCTCAGCGGAGCAAAACTATGATGTGGGGGACCGGGAGCTGTTGGCTGTAGTCAAGGCTTTGAAGGCGTGGAGACAATGGCTTGAGGGGGCTAAACACCCTTTCCTCATCTGGACTGACCACCGCAATCTAGAGTACATCCGGGAGGCGAGGAGATTGAACCCTCGCCAGGCAAGGTGGGCCATGTTTTTCACCCTTTTTGTGTTTACCCTTTCCTACAGACCAGGCTCCCAGAACGTGAAGGCAGATGCATTGTCCCGGCTGTATGACACAGAGGAGCGGCCCATGGATCCCACTCCCATACTCCCCGCCTCCTGCCTGGTGGCGCCGGGTAGTGTGGGAGCTGGACGCGGACTTTGAGCAAGCGTTACGTGCAGAGCCCGCTCCCGTCCAGTGTCCCGTTGGGAGTCTGTACGTCCCGTCTGCTARTCATGACCGGTTGATCTATTGGGCCCACACGTCACCCTCCTCTGGTCATCGTGGGATCGGTCGGACAGTGCGCTGTTTGAGCGGGAGGTACTGGTGGCCTACCTTGGCTAAGGACGTGAGGGTTTATGTTTCCTGCTGCTCGGTGTGCGCCCAGTGTAAAGCTCCTAGGCACCTGTCCAGAGGGAAGCTACACCCCTTACCCGTTCCACAACGGCCTTGGTCGCACCTGTCGGTGGATTTTCTAACCGATCCCCACCCCCTCACAGGGTAACGCTGCGATCCTGGTCGTTGTGGATCGGTTCTCAAAGTCCTGTCGTCTCCTCCGTCTCCCTACGGCCCTACAGACTGCGGAGGCCTTGTTTACGCACGTCTTCTGGCACTACAGGGTGCCTGAGGATATAGTGTCTGATCGAGGTCCCCAATTCACGTCTAGGGTCTGGAAGGCGTTCATGGAACGTCTGGGGGTCTCAATCAGCCTTACTTCAGGGTTTCACCCCGAGAGTAATGGGCAGGTGGAGAGAGTAAACCAGGATGTGGGCAGGTTTCTACGGTCCTATTGCCAGTTCGTGCCCTGGGCCGAGATGGCACAGAACTCGCTTCGCCACTCCTCCACTAACCTCTCTCCCTTCCAGTGCGTACTGGGGTACCAGCCGGTTCTGGCACTTTGGCATCAGAGTCAGACCGAGGCTCCTGCGGTGGACGACTGGTTCAGGCATAGGGAGGAGACATGGGAAGCTGTCCGTGTTCACCTTCTGCGGGCCGTGCCGAGCCAAAAGGAGAACGCAGACCGCCACCGCAGTGAGACCGGGTCTGGCTCTCGACCCGAAACCAGCCCCTCCGCCTGCCCTGCCTGAAGCTGGGTCCGCGGTTTGTGGGGCCATTTAAAGTCCTGAGGAGAGTGAACGAGGTTCGTTATAGGTTACAGCTTCCCCCCGATTACCGTATTAACCCCTTGTTCCATGTGTCTCTCCTCAGGCCAGTGGTGGCTGGCCCGCTCCAGGAGTCTGATGTGCGGGAGGTTCCTCCGTCCCCTCTGGACATCGAGGGGGCCCCGGCATACTCCATTCGCTCCATACTGGATTCGAGGCGTCGGGCGAGGGGCCTTTAGTATCTCGTGGAGTGGGAGGGGTACAGTCCGGAGGAAAGGTGCTGGGTTCCAGTCGAGGACYTGTTGAACCCTTTAATGCTGCAGGAGTTCCACCGTCTTCGTACGGATCGCCCTGCGCCTAGTCCTCCGGGTCGTCCCCGAGGCCGGTGTCGACGCGCAGCTGGAGCTGCGAGTCAATGGGGGGGTACTGTCACGACTTTCTCCGAAGTCGGTCCCTCTCCTTGTTTGGGCGACGTTCGGCGGTCGACGTCACCAGTCTTCTAGCCATCGKCAATCCACCTTTCATTTTCCATTTGTCTTGTCTTGTCTTCCCACACACCTGGTTTCAATTACATCAATTTCATGTTGTGTATTTAACCCTCTGTTCCCCACACGTCCTTGTCCGGTATTGTTTTTTGGAAGTGCTTGTGCACGTTATGTCTGGGGTTTTGTCCCATTGTATATATGGTTTTCGTTCCACGGTGATTTTTATCATTAAACTGCGCCGTTGTTACACAGTCTTTGCTCTCCTGCGCCTGACTTCTRTACCGCCAGTACGCACGCCTTACAATATTGGGCGATAATTTGTAAAAGATCTTGGATTCACAGATTTATAGAGGGGGATAACTTTGGAAATGTTCTAATCTTTAGGAACAATACCAATTTGCATAGATTTGGTGAAGATATATATATATACGTTAGAGGCTCAGTAATCGAGGAAGACACTGATTTCACCAAAGAGGCACCTTTCTCATCATGATCTGCTGCTGATATCTTTAAATTGCCAATTACCTCCATCACCTCGATTACATCAGGAGGATCAAACTGAAGCAGAGAAGGGAAATGTCCCTTAATGTAATCAAAGGGATTTCCATCAGTTGTCTAAGTTTTCTTTGACAAAGTGGAACCCACACTCACAAAAAAGTTAAAAAATGTACATGAAATAACATCAGGATCACTTTACAGTAGGTCTTATTTCCAACAATATATTGAGATGGAACAGCTGTAGATGCCTTTTTCTTATTCAACATTTGATTGATGATTTTCCAAGTTGACTTTATATTATTTAAGGATCCTTGGAATTTGTTATTAAAATGTACATTTTTAGATATCCAAAGTAGATCAGTAGATATATTTGTTCTTATACTTTTTGTACTTTGCAGAATTCAGGGGAGAGGGATTTGTGAGAAACTTTTTATACAACCAAGATTTCCAAAACCCTTCTGCTGCTCTCTTACGTGGTTTAACTAAGGGAAAGCAGTGGTGAAATACAGAATTGAAAGATGTGAGAAAAGTCTGGTAAGCAGACTCCACATCGGCCTGATTATAAACATTTTACCATTAAATATCAATCAACATCTTAAAGTGCTCACAAGAGAAGAGGAAAATTGGAAAGTGATCAGAAATGTCAGTATAACGCAAACCTGTATTAGCCACATTATTCAAAGAATTCGTACAAATATTATCAATAAGGGTGTCAGATGAACTGGTCAGTCTTGTGGGCTTATAGATGAGGGGAAACAGATAGCTGGAGGATAAAGTATTCAACAAGTCAGATGTCAGTGAGTGGTTCTCACTTTTAAATAGGGTTATGTTGTAATCACACAATAGAAAACTAATTTTATCTTCATTATTAATTAAATCCAAGGTTGATGCAAGGATATCAATGAAACTACCAATGTCAGAATTGGGTGACCGATAGATGCATCCAATTACCCCTTTTTTTACCACCCAAAAATTTACAGGAGGGAAGTTCTATGAAAAGAGATTCAACATCAATGTTATTAGARGTAAGTGAGAGGTCATCTCTTACGAATAATCTAAAATGTTTATGAACAAAAATGGACACTCCTCCCATTCTTGATGTTCTACAGTGGTGAGCAGCATTATAAGGAGACATGTCAAAAAGCATGCTTGTCTCTTCAGTCAAACATGTTTCTGAAAGGGCACAATGGAAAATTRATGACTGAGAGAAGACTGATAATGAACAAGTTGGTCATGATTTTTAGGAAGGCTGCGACCGTTTAAGTGAAAGGTAGAAAATAAGCTTGTCTTGAAATGAGTTAAACTGCTATACAGGTTGTTAAATTGCTTAACATTATAGTCATCACAAGTGATAAACTTATTTCTGGTAAACTATATTTATAGTTGGCTTTATTAATATCTAATGGGTTAAAGACCATGTTATCAGATTGATATCTTGCCCATGGTGGTAGTTGAACTAAAATCAAATCTAGGTTGTGTTTTCACTAGTTAATTACTTTCTTGCCATGTAGTGGTGTAGCTAACTACTGGAACTACACACTGCTTTTTATAAAATATAATTGAAGTAGGCAATCATGTTCTTTATTTTTTGACATCAGACCTGCCTAATTTTCACTTTAAACATATTTTTTGTGTTTAATAGGCYTAATTACACATTCTGTTAACCAGTGCTTGACTTGGACTAAAATAGTTGCCGGTACTCATTTTGGGTGCCAGTACTGTTTATACAGTATTTAGGGGCAGGAGCTCCACCATATTTTTGAGATAATATTCTAYAAGAGGAAGAGGAGCTCAAGCAGTAGAACATTTGAGGTGCCGGTACTCAGCTCTGGTGAGCTCCTGCCCAAGTCAAGCACTGCTGTTAGCATTTGACCCCAAAGTAATCTGTCCAGCAATTTGTGGTCTATGACATTTCAGATTTACGTATGCACAACAGTAAAGTAAAGTACAAATACCCCAAAACCTACTTAAGTAGAAGTTTAAAGTATTTTTACCTAAGTACTTTACACCACTGAAAATGTGCATACTGTAACGGCGTTCCTCTTCCACTTCATACGAAGAGGAGGAGCAGGGATCGAACCAAAATGCAGACTTGTGATTTGACATMATATTTATTAAAGTAAAGACGACAACACGAKCTTCACTTAAAACTAAACAAAACAACAAACGGAGTAGACAAACCTGAACGTAAGGACTTACATGTAACGCAGAACGAACGAWCAGGAAAATGACTACATAAAKCGACGAACGAACGAAACAGTCCCGTATGGTGCAACATAAACATAGACACAGACACAGGAGACAACCACCCACAAACAAACAGTGTGAAAACACCTACCTTAATATGGCTCTCAATCAGAGGAAATGAAAACCACCTGCCTCTAATTGAGAGCCATATCAGGTCACCCTTTAAACCAACATAGAAACAGAAAACATAGACTGCCCACCCAAACTCACGTCRTGACCAACTAACACATACAAAACTAACAGAAAACAGGTCAGGAACGTGACACATACGTAAATCTGAAAACTTTTACTTCACTACATTCCTAAAGAAAATGTTGTACTTTTTACTCCATTCATTTTCCCTGACACCCAAAAGTACTCGTTACATTTTGAATGCTTAGCAGGACAATTGTCAAATTCACGCACTTATCAAGAGAACTTCCCTGGTCATCCCTACTGCCTATGATCTGGCAGACTCACAAAACACACATGCTTTATTTGTAAATGACGTCTGAGTGTTGGAGTGTGCCCCTGGTTATACCTGCAGTGAATAAAAAAAACAGAAAATAGTGCGGTCTGGTTTGCTTAATATTAAGAATTTGAAATCATTTATACTTTTACTTGTACTTTTGTACTTAAYTATATTTGAGCAATTACATTTACTTTTGATACTAAAGTATATTTTAAACCAAAAACGTTTACTTTTACCCAAGTAGTATTCTACTGGGTGACTTTCACTTTTACTTGATTCGTTTT
This sequence comes from Salvelinus sp. IW2-2015, assembly GCF_002910315.2. Taxonomy (NCBI): domain Eukaryota; kingdom Metazoa; phylum Chordata; class Actinopteri; order Salmoniformes; family Salmonidae; genus Salvelinus; species Salvelinus sp. IW2-2015. The sequence goes on along the minus strand of NC_036857.1, from coordinate 18,709,969 downwards.
CGATGAAGGGATCTTTACTTTTACTCAAGTATGACAATTGGGTACTTTTTCCACTGCTGCAAATTGTTCACGAAGTAGTTTGGATGTAGTCAACTACTTTTTCAAAGTAACTTTAGCTAAGTAAAGTATATTTGTAGAGCTTTTTTTTTTATTGAATTTATTTTGGGCAACAGACATCTACAACAAAATGTACAATATGGACCCAGAGGATATCACTTGAAAGTATTAATTAAAACGCTTATTTCCAAAGTGGTCCTCGATGGTAAATAACAATAACACATATAATGATTTAAAAGGCAAGACAAAATTACAAACAACCATAAATACATTKATTTATATTGACATCCTAAAAAGTGGCACTATTCACTGCACTTCTCCCTAACCTTAAAAATCAACCATATTAATTTCTCATTATAACAACCTATTAATTGCACATCATACTGATCCTTCAAATAAATACACCTGACCAGCAGTAGGGGGCACAAGGGGCAGTGGAGAGGTTTCCCTTAGACAACCTTGTCCTGCTTTTTAAAGCTATTTTTACTTTTATTTGCTTGATCTCCAAGGGAAGGCTATTCCATAGACAAATGCCTGTATAGAAAAACGTGCTCCTAGCAGTACTGTTTACTCATGGGATTTTACAAGACATAACACTAGCTCTGGTATTGTGACTGTGTTGGTTATAGACCATATCAATGTGGTTTTTCATGTAACCTGTGGCACGATCATTTAAGATGTCAAACATATGATTACGTTTCAGTTGGTCCACTCTGGACTCCAAAGGCAACAAGCCAACCTCCCGGAACTCCTGTACCCCTATGTGGGTCCTAGGGGGGAGATTCAGCATATACCTGATAACATTATTTTGCAGGACCTGCATTCTCTTTTTCAGCTTTTTTGATAGCCTACTATACCAAGCAGAGCAGGCATAATCAAAATGACACTGAATCCAAGTTGAGACAAGGAGTTTCTTAACTTTAATGTTAAAATATCTAGTGTTACAAAAATTCTATTTGTTTGCCATTTTAGAAAGAATTTTAGCAGCAATCAGGTCTCCAGAAATMGATTGATCTAGGGACACACCAAGGTAAGATACACTTGTTTTAGATTCAATCTCCTTGCCTGCACAGTTTACCATTATCTTGTCACCACTAAGCAATCTACGTTTTGTTCCAAACAAAATCAATTAAGTTTTTCCCAAATGTAGTGACAATTTGTTGTCAGACAACCAATCTCTAACAAAATGCAATTCCTTACTCAGGGTCTCCTCTATGTAAACTGCATCCTTCCCTGATACCAGTATGGCTCAATCCTCAGCATAAAGCAAGAGTTTGCACTTTACTGTATCTGGCATWTRKTTAACGTATATAAGAAATAAGAGAGGCCCTAAAATGGATCCCTGCGGTACTCCACAGAATATTTKTTTGGCCTCTGACAGAACATCACCAACATTACATACTTGTGTTCTGTTGGTCAGAACCTAAACCAATTCCCTGCTACATAATTTAGACCCGTGCATTTCAGTTTCATCAGGAGAATATCATGGRCCACAGTGTCAAAAGCGTTCTGCAAGTCTAACATGACCATGCCTGTATAGTTCCCCTTCTCACTTTCCTGCTTAATGTGGTCAAAAAGGTGGATAAGGCAAGTATCAGTGGAATGAGCTGTTCTAAAGCCAGATTGTAGTTCATAAAGAAGTTTATGCTSATGAAGTTATCCCTCAAGTTGATTAAAAACAAATCTCTCGACAACTTTGGATAAGATGCTTAGGATCGACACAGGCCTGTAGTTTCCTACATTTGTTTTACTGSTGTTCTTGTGGAGTGGAASCACCCGGGCTGTTTTGAGATCCTTGGGAAATGTACCACTACTAATAGAAAGGTTTACAATATGCGTTATCATTTTAGCAGTGACACAAGCACTATCCTTTATGAATCTTGCAGCTTAACTTTTTCCAGTGTGAAGTAATTGTTAGCTTGGTAAACTATATTTTCAGAGTAGCTTCCTCAACACTGCAGGGTTGTCCTTAAAATGAGGGACAGGCGTTAATGATTCACAAATCACATGAAATAAATAATAAAGTGGCTTTAGATCTTCCTTGACGTCACAGAGTGCATTTTGTCACTTTAGCAAGCCAGATTTATTGAATTCTCTCTTAAGAGCACTTCATTCAATATAACAGGCTTTTAAAATGCAATATTGGTCTACAATTTCTACTTAAAAAATCWAAAGGATGTAAGAGGCACTCTTTTCGTGGAACAGAGCTCAAATTGCATATTTTTGATTGGACTAATAATTTTCATAATAATAATAATAACCCACCCCCACACACCGCTCTACCAATTCTTGATGGATTGTATTTCTCCCCTAACCCCTCCCCTCACTCACTCATCACCCACAGGGCTGCGTTATCTTGTGTGTGAGCGGTYAATTGAACTCAGAGAGTTTCTTGGGGCTTTAGATAGGAGGGGAGCGTGTGTTTTACACGTAGCCCCTTTCAGTAAGCCTGCAAAGAGACGTGTTGTGGAGGCTCTTATCTTCGCTCAGACACACGCCGGACACTAATAGAAATTCTTTGGAGAGGGAGCGTGTGGGGAATGCTCAATGAGCCACCAGAGCCCGGGCCTCTGATGTGAGAGGAGGGGTAACTGGTAATTGCAGTTCACCCCCCCATCTCCCTCAAGGCCGTCCCCTCCCTGCCTCCTGATTAGTCAGGACACTAATGTCAGTGATTGTAACCATGTCGACCCTTAACCTTGGTTGATCTGCAGCTGTATTAGTAGACCATCCTCCATCACCCTCCTCAAATGTGAAAGGGGCCATGATTTGCATGGAGTGTCCTAATTGAATACGGTACCAATGGTCTTTTTAGTTTGCTTTACCGTAGAGATGTTGATGTAGGCTGGCCCTAGACGTCACTGAGGGGATGGAAGCTAAGCTTCAGATTCTGGTTTTATGGTTTGACACTATGCGGTGGTTGGGTATTCATCCAGGATTAACTGGAGCCCCGCCCTGCTTTCCTAGGCCCTGCATGGGCTTGAGTGTCTCTGTGAATGGCCTCAGCTCCATAGAGATCTAGTCAGTGAGCAGGATAAACTGGAGRTCTGGCAACCCATAACCACACCACTCTGCATCCCTAACTGCTACTGATTAAAGGGCCCGTACACATAAAATCAATGATTAGGATAAGGAAGTAATGAAGCATCATTTGACTACTAGGCTAATTTCCTGGGTTGACTATTGTTGGTGTTAGTGCTGCTTCAGTATTTGACCATGGACCAGCTGGTCTAACCAATACCTCCCCTCCTGTGTCTCAGTGATTCACTATCTCTGACAAACCCTGGTATTTCTCCAAAGGTCTCTCTCTGCATCAACTCAATTCATTAGCGCACTATTAAGCTCATTGTCCAGCCCCTCCTGTGACCTTTGTCAGATGGGGTAAGAGAATAGCAATGTTATTAGCAGAGGGAAGGTGATGAAAGCGTTTCTCTTGTCTTTCTCGGGGTTGGCACCGTGCGACAGCCGGGGTCACTTAAAGCCAAATCACTAGAGGATGTGAAGCGGAGCGTCAGCGCCCTCCTTTTATTTCATCCCTCGCCCAGCCTTTTGTCTTCATGCAACTAACCGCTGGACGCCCCCCTCCTCCTCCTCTTCATCTCCTCATCCCTCCTCCTCCTCTTCATCTCCTCATCCCTCTCTCCTCCTCTTCATCTCCTCCCCCTCCTCCTCCTCATTCATCTCCTCCTCCTCCTCCTCCCTCCTCTCATCTCCTCATCCTCTCTCCTCCTCCTCTTCATCTCCTCATCCCTCTATCCTCCTCTCATCTCCTCACCCCCCCTCCTCCTCTCATCTCCTCATCCCTCTCTCCTCCTCTTCATCTCCTCATCCCTCTCTCCTCCTCTTCATCTCCTATCCTCTCTCCTCCTCTTCATCTCCTCATCCCTCTCTCCTCCTCTTCATCTCCTCATCCTCTCTCCTCCTCTTCATCTCCTATCCTCTTCCTCTCTTCTCTCTCATCTCCTCCTCCTCTCCTCTCATCTCCTCATCCCTCTCTCTCCTCTTCATCTCCTCATCCCTTCCTCCTCCTCTTCATCTCCACTCATCCCTCCTCCTCCTCCTCTCCATTCTCTCCCTCTCTCCTCCTCTTCATCTCAATCCCTCTCTCCTCCTCTTCATCTCCTCCCCCTCCTCCTCCTCTTCATCTCCTCCCCCCTCCTCCTCCTCTTCATCTCCTCATCCTTCTCTCCTCCTGCCAAGGCCCTTGCTGCTCTGTGCCCTATGAATAGTCCTTGTTAATTCTTCAGAAGATTCATTTCAGAGAGAAAGAGGGAAGAAAAAGGGCTGAAGGGATTTTGTATTTTAAAATGTATTAATGCCCTTTTGCAGTATGTCGGCAGAAATAGGTGATAAGTCACATTAGCATACCCCCTCCCTGCTCTGTACAATTAAAAAGCTCATTTCATTAGCAGCCTCCCAGCTTCGCCTCTGATACTGTTTCACACCAAATGCCATCTATGGTTTCTCAGGGTTGTTTGCACATTGTGACTCACTACATTAATCACAGTGAATCCTCAGTAAATACAACATGAATACACATGTAAACAGTCCGTATTTGTATGGCTCTATATCTTACCCCTCTCTTACAGCAAATCATTTTTGGCTCTGTTTTCAGATTAATGTCATTTTAGTGGCTGTGAACTTGGTWACCATGACATTAGCATGTAGTTAACCTGCTGATTTTGTCAATGTATGACAAGGTTAACTTCAGGCAGTGCTCCTTATCCCAGCCAGCCAGATGTCCTTAAGACACTCCCTCCTCTCAACACTGGATGGCAGTAGAAGTCTTCTGTATCCCAGCTCTGGGTCCATCTATGTGCTGCATGAAGACCTACAGTAGACTACTCTTCTACCTACCTTACTGTACTGTAAGTGTGTAATTTCCCTCTCCTAGGAAAGCTAGAGACAAATGTTATGATATCACCCCAGATAATCTAATAGGCCCTAATCGCTCACATTTTCATAAGGATTTCAGTCCAGCAGCAGCCTGAGCCATTTACCTCCATTATAATATGAATGGTAGAGTGGCACACTGCACTACTGTGATCATAGTAAGCGCTCCTCTAGTGAAGATGGATAGGGGATTTAAAGTGGCAAGCTGCTGTGTGATCCAACAGATGTTTAGTTTGATTGGAAATTCTTACGTTTCCGTTTACATTACTCACATTTCCTCAATGTGGAGCCAATTGTCTCTAAAACTAGCGTCTTACACACTCAGACTACATCCCTTTATTGGTTTTCCTCGAAATTGCAACAGCTGTGTGCTCAGCCCTTCTAGAAAGATCCCCTCTACTTAGGCATATGGCAGCATGCTTCATTACTGTGGCTCAGATGCATACAAATCCAGCTATATTGTTAGCATTGACGTTTTTTTGCTTTCATATAAACCGTGTTAATGGTTGAAGCAGACGGCTGAGAGGAGCAGAGCAGCGAAGAGTCTTCTGTGATGCAATAGGTTAAGAACGTGCCAGTTGAGGGTTAATATGAAATCGATCAGACCAGAATGAGGGGACGTCGACTGGCAAAAGTCCCAGGTGACACTTTAGGCTGTCCTTTCGTTGTCGTGACCTGTCATGTGTGAAAGATTGGGTAGCCCTGGGTTCTTCTCTGAGATGGCAGACAGAGCCYCGTTATCATGTCTTCAGATGCTCTGTATTGAGGGCTATCCCATGCAGCCCTCTGAAGCACAATCACTATAATTCTGTTCACGCACAAACTACCTGCTGATGGACTGCTCAGTATGGATGCTACAGAACTTKAAAGTTAGATAGTATATTTGTATATTTTTTTGCCGTTTTGTTGTAGGATGCTCACACCTCTTAGGGTGATTCAATTAATACATACCCTTTGCACTCTTGTCTGGTACTGTACTCTTTCTCTCTCTAATTTTCTCTCTCTCCAACTCTCTCTTTCTCTCTCTGGTTTATCAGAGAGATAGTAGTAGCAGCAGTAATCGGGGCTGTGCGGAGAGAGTGAACAGCAGAGTAAACAGGGCTTGCACAGATAACCCAGCTCTATCGGTAATTGTAATCTCAGAGCTGACATCTTTCTGCATGTAAAGCTATTAAGGCTCCGCTAGCTGCCTCTCACAAGCAGCCCAGAATGGCAGTAATTGCAGACGTAACAGCAGGTGGAGGAGAGAGAGAGATGTTATCCTTCACACTCTGAACAGGCACACCACGACAAGCAACATATCCGCTGCTCAGTGCTCTCCTCTCAGAGATGTGCAGGAGGAACTCGTGGAGTGAAAGAGAATTAGTCAGTTGGATAAAGCTGCATCAGGTGATATATAACAAAGAGTACAGACAGAACACTGTGTGTGATTATGTATCTGTGTGTCTGTTTAGTTTAACATGTGACCAGACTGTGGCCGGTAGGCTTGGCGATATACAGTTAACACCGTATACTGGGGTGGTTCAGGAAAAAAACATTTTTGGGTTGGGGTCACCCCCGCCTTCCGGGGGTGCGTGCTATGCTACAGCTTATAACTAACTCTATGTTAAGTATAACTTTAAGACATCAAAGATCTGTCAAATAAATTATATCTAGCTCAGGGCTCCAGCTATGCATTTGGTTTGCTAACTTGCTYGCTAAGTGGGTAAATGTCAAGATCAAGTTTCTTGGTTACAGCAGAGACATCAAGATCCCTGTTGCTTAAATTGTTTTGTGCGTCAATTTTTGTAAAAACATTTTTAAATAGAGCCACTTGTGTGTACTTCCGGTAATACCGTATACCCAGGTATGGTACAGAAACGGTATGACAGTGTGAACATATGGATACCGCCCAACGCTATTGGCCATACTGTCTGTGTTTTGTTCAGTCAGTAGTAATGGATTTGACTGATAACCATGGTCTGAAAGATGCATAATGAGACTGTCTGTGTTTTGTTCAGTCAGTAGTAATGGATTTGACTGATAACCATGGTCTGAAAGATGCATAATGAGACTGTCTGTGTTTTGTTCAGTCAGTAGTAATGGATTTGACTGATAACCGTGGTCTGAAAGATGCATAATGAGACATAATGAGGATGTGAAAGGTATTTGAAATAATGTGTGTGTGTTTTTGATTTGTTTACATACAGTATATGAGTCTAGGCCTATATTTTGTATGTGTGTGTGTTAATATGAGTTTGAAATATGTGTGTATGAGTGCCCCTCTCCCTTGCTCCTTGTTATTTCACATCCTTGCTGTCAGGACAGCTGGGCTCCCCTTGAATGAGAAGAACTGGAGGGGTTTTCCACCAAGGATCAGTGCTGTAGAGTTATTAATGGTAGAAGAGAGGAGAGGAAAGCCAGTGGCCCATATTCTCCTTCTCCCCAGACAGTTCCCACTCTGGGTAATCAGTTTGATTATTAACTGCTAATTTATTGCATAGCTGGGAGCTATGTATTAAATAAATACATCAGAGTAAATAAACAGAGGAGCAGAGGGAGGGAACCCAGGCAGGGCTGAGACTGCTGCTATCGGATGGAAACTCAGCACGGGAAGACAGCGCAGGGGTGTGTGTGTGTTTGAGTGAGTGGTGCTGTTTTCATGTGTTATAATAACTGTACTGCACTGTGATGCTGAGATACTGCATGTAAGCTAGATGAGGGCKATGAGGAATTCAGCTGTCACAATGCTCTGATTCAGAGTGGTTTGTTACAACAACAAGTGTCTCTTCTCTTCTAGCTTGGTCTGTGTTCAATATCCACATGATTCATATGCATAGTATTGTATTTTGCATTGTGCACAATTGATTTGAGTAAAGCTAGCCTATATCTCTCATCACACCATTGATAACAGGTTGTCTGTCTGGTTCTTTAGGTTCTGTGTAAGCCTAGTTCTGCTTTGTGTTCCTCATCAGTTTTCTCTCATTCATTAGGTCTGGTCTTCAGTTCCAGTTCCACCACATGGTTCTATAATCAGCCTCTCTCTCAGCGTGCCTGGGCCGGCCTGTTTCCCTGAATCCATCCCATCCGGCCTGTTTACTGAGTTGCAGCCCAACAGATAACGAGGCGTGGACGGCCTTATTTATGAGAAAACCAGCGCCCAGCAAGCCTCATTTCAAGACTTATCTCTGTAATTCATGCTTGGCTGAGTATTATCTGCCGGCTCCAGATCCCCAGAGGAGGCTCTGCGGTGAAGGAGTGAGCCCATCAGATTGCCTTTGTCTCTGCGGCGAATTAAAGAGGATGAATAAAAAAATGACAAGGTCTGTGTGTGGTCAGGGAGAAAAGGGGATTAAGTCCGGCGTTATAGCGCTACTACAGTGCTGCTGGTCCATTGGTTCGATTCAGAGTTTCACTCATTAGTATTAGTGATGGTGTGTCTGCGTGCATGTCTGCGTGTCCAAGTGTAAGGCTGTCAGATTGTACGTTTGTGAGTTAGCTATAGGGAAGATGCTGTTCCTTAGCAACTTGCTGTAACTACCCATTGAGATTGTGCACTAAAACTCATCACATCCTGACTATGTACTGTATAATGTGTTATATAGTGTGACATGTGCATGGCTAGATATGTAGGCTTGGAGTAGATCTTACTCGACAACATGAATAAGACTTGCAGACAGTAAGAGTGTGTAACGATTGTCTAAGGGAGGAGACCAAAACGCAGCGCGGTAAGTGTTCCTGCCTTTTAATGAGAAGTGAACACTATAACAAAAATAACAAAGTGATAAACGAAAATCGAACAACACGAAACAGTTCTGTCTGGTACAGACACAAAGACAGAAAACAAACTCCACCAAACACAGGTGGGAAAAAGGCTACCTAAGTATGGTTCTCAATCAGAGAGAACGATAGACAGCTGCCTCTGATTGAGAACCACACCCGGCCAAACACACAGAAATAAAAACCATAGAAACACAAACATAGAATGCCACCCCAACTCACGCCCTGACCAACAAAAATAGAGATATAAAAAGGATCTCTAAGGTCAGGGCGTGACAGAGTGTAACACAGCAGCGGTGTTTCAGAGCAGACAGTAAGAGTGTAACACAGCAGCGGTGTTTCAGAGCAGACAGTAAGAGTGTAACAAGCAGCGGTGTTTCAGAGCAGACAGTAAGAGTGTAACACAAGCAAGCGGTGTTTCAGAGCAGACAGTAAGAGTGTAACATAGCAGCGGTGTTTCAGACAGACAGTAAAGTAAGAGTGGTAACACAGCAGCGGTGTTTCAGAGCAGACAGTAAGAGTGAAACATAGACGCGGTGTTTCAGAGCAGACAGTAAGAGTGTAACACGCAGCAATGTTTCAGAGCAGACAGTAAGAGTGTAACATAGCAGCGGTGTTTCAGAGGCAGACAGTAAGAGTGTAACTAGCAGCGGTGTTTCAGAGAAGACAGTAAGAGTGTAACACAGCAGCGGTGTTTCAGAGCAGACAGTAAGAGTGTAACATCAGCAGCGGTGTTTTCAGAGCAGACAGTAAGAGTGTAACACAGCAGCGGTGTTCAGAGCAGACAGT
>NC_036857.1:18689857-18692357 GCF_002910315.2 Salvelinus sp. IW2-2015 | reverse complement strand
TGAGCAGCACTCTTTATGAAATCAAATTACCACCCCTCCCATCCTGCAGCCAATTTAACACACCAGTTCTGTGTTTTTTTAATTGACCAATAAGCAATAAATTGACCAATAATTGACCAATAATCATCTCTCTGCTTCTCGCTTGACCCCCTCCTTTACCCGCTCTGCCTCTCAATGATCCCCTCCTTTACCCGCTCTGCCTCTCAATAACCCCGTCCTTTACCCGCTCTGCCTCTCAATAACCCCGTCCTTTACCCGCTCTGCCTCTCAATAACCCCGTCCTTACACCGCTCTGCCTCTCAATAACCCCCGCTTTACCCGCTCTGCCTCTCAATGACCCCTCCTTTACCCGCTCTGCCTCTCAATAACCCCGTCCTTACCCGCTCTGCCTCTCAATAAACCCCCGCTTTACCCGCTCTGCCTCTCAATAACCCCTCCTTACCCGCTCTGCCTCTCAAAACCCCCTCCTTTTACCCGCTCTGCTCTCAATAACCCCCTGCTTATTACCCGCTCTGCCTCTCAATAACCCCCTCCTTTACCTGCTCTGCCTCTCAAAACCCCTCCTTTACCCACTCTGCCTCTCAATAACCCCCTCCTTTACCTGCTCTGCCTTCTCAATAACCCCTCCTTTACCCACTCTGCCTCTCAATAAACCCCCTCCTTTACCTGCTCTGCCTTCTCAATAACCCCCTCCTTTACTCGCTCTACCTCTCAAAGACCCCTCTTTACTCGCTCTGCCTCTCAATAACCCCCTCCTTTACCCGCTCTGCCTCTCAAAGACCCCTCCTTTACTCGCTCTGCCTCTCAATAACCCCCCCTTTACCCACTCTGCCTCTCAAAGACCCTCCTTTTACCCGCTCTGCCTCTCAATAACCCCCTCCTTTACCCGCTCTGCCTCTCAAAGAACCCCTCCTTTACCCGCTCTGCCTCTCAATAACCCCTTCCTTTACCGCTCTACTCTCAAAGACCCCTCCTTTTACTCGCTCTGCCTCTCAATAACCCCCTCCTTTACCCGCTCTGCCTCTCAATAACCCCCTCCTTTACCTGCTCTGCCTCTCAATAACCCCCTCCTTTACCTGCTCTGCCTCCAATAACCCCCTCCTTTACTCGTTCTGCCTCTCAATGACCCCTCCTTTACCCGCTCTGCCTCTCAAAGACCCCTCCTTTACTCGCTCTGCCTCTCAATAACCCCCTCCTTTACCCGCTTTGCCCTCCAAAACCCTCCTTTACCGCTCTGCCTCTCAAAACCCCTCCTTTACCCGCTCTGCCTCTCAATGATCCCCTCCTTTACCCGCTCTGCCTCTCAAAGATCAACAGAGCTGATCTCTTTTCCTTTTCTTTGCTTCCTTTTTCCCATCCTCTCACTCAGTCTCTCAATCTCTGACCTCACTAGCGTTTTGAAGATGTGGATGCCTGGGTAATCACAGCTTGATGTTCTGTTAATATCCCTCTCTTTTCCTCCCGGTTTTGTCTGCTCCAACTACAGTGTTGTTGTTTCCCTGCATTAAGACTGAATGTGTGCATGCAGGCAGGCCACTCTGCCGCCGTGGTACAGAGCTATCCAGCTAGAAAATTACATACCATCTGCGTACTGATGGAGGTTGTTTTCTGTGTGAGAGACACGGGAGACTGGAGGAAAAGGGGGTAATTTTCGCCTGGGTGTAATTTGGGGTTGCGCTTTGTTGCGTTCTGTTGTCTGGCTGTTACATGTGACACTCTCTCGGCTCAGTGCTGTAGGAAGCCCTCGCATTACCGCCAGCGTCCGCCATGCACGTTGAGCACAGCCAACGGGGTTCGAGAGAGAGTGTTTGTGTGTGTCTGTGTGTTTGTTGTGTGTCTTTAAGTGCATCCCTGCTGTGTTATCTCTCTGTGTGTCTCGTCAGCCTGTGCCCATCCTCCATGGCCGTCTCCTCAGTTGTCTCCAGACCGTTTGGGGACACCAGCTGTCCTCAGTGACGTCTGTTGCTCTTTGTCCCACCTCTCAACTCAGCTCTTAATCTCTTCACTCACTAGTAAGCTAACGCTCCTACAGACGGACACTATTCTCTTCTTCCTCATCCGACTCTACTAACTCTACCTCTCTTGCAGAACTATCTCTCCTCTACCTCTTCTCCCTCTCTCACAGACACTCGTGTCTCTATGGTATATGGCAGGCTAGAGTTATTCCAGGCCACAACACAGTAGACCTACAGGAGTGGACACACGACAGCACACAGCCAGAGAGAAAGGAGCAGGAGCACAGTGTCATGGACGAGGACCAGGAGTACTCCAGCATGCATGTCAGTTTGCATGTTTGTCATGTTTGTATTTGTTTGTCATTTTTGTTTATATGGAGTTTTTTTATGTGTTCCTGAATGATACCCTCATCATCATAATCATCATCATTTTCAATGCTTTGTCTTCTCTCTTTGCTTGTTTTGGGACTCCGCCATTGTTTTAATGTCCTCTTTTTGCAGTCTGGCTGCAGCCTGTGTGTGTGTGTGTGTGTGTGTGTGTGTGT